>NW_027665975.1:0-15000 GCF_963924005.1 Protomyctophum bolini | reverse complement strand
CCAAACTGCCCCAGCACTTCCCACATTGCTCAAAGTGGCTAGCTTTCATCCCAACACAGTTTATAGGGCCATACGGTACATAGTTTTCAAGTTACAGACTAAGCTAAGCAAAAGTGAACCAGGCCTTTTTACTGTGAAAATGGCACTTTGGGACTGTGAAAGTGACATTTTGGCCCTGTTGTCCCAAACTGCCCCAGCACTTCCCACATTGCTCAAAGTGGCTAGCTTTCATCCCAACACAGTTTATAGGGCCATACGGTACATAGTTTTCAAGTTACAGACTAAGCTAAGCAAAAGTGAACCAGGCCTTTTTACTGTGAAAATGGCACTTTGGGACTGTGAAAGTGACATTTTGGCCCTGTTCGTTCCCTGTTGTCCCAAACTGCCCCAGCTCTTGCCACAATGCTCAAAGTGGCTAGCTTTCATCCCAACACAGTTTATAGGGCCATACGGTACATAGTTTTCAAGTTACAGACTAAGCTAAGCAAAAGTGAACCAGGCCTTTTTACTGTGAAAATGGCACTTTGGGACTGTGAAAGTGACATTTTGGCCCTGTTGTCCCAAACTGCCCCAGCACTTCCCACACTGCTCAAAGTGGCTAGCTTTCATCCCAACACAGTTTATAGGGCCATACGGTACATAGTTTTCAAGTTACAGACTAAGCTAAGCAAAAGTGAACCAGGCCTTTTTACTGTGAAAATGGCACTTTGGGACTGTGAAAGTGACATTTTGGCCCTGTTGTCCCAAACTGCCCCAGCACTTCCCACATTGCTCAAAGTGGCTAGCTTTCATCCCAACACAGTTTATAGGGCCATACGGTACATAGTTTTCAAGTTACAGACTAAGCTAAGCAAAAGTGAACCAGGCCTTTTTACTGTGAAAATGGCACTTTGGGACTGTGAAAGTGACATTTTGGCCCTGTTGTCCCAAACTGCCCCAGCACTTCCCACATTGCTCAAAGTGGCTAGCTTTCATCCCAACACAGTTTATAGGGCCATACGGTACATAGTTTTCAAGTTACAGACTAAGCTAAGCAAAAGTGAACCAGGCCTTTTTACTGTGAAAATGGCACTTTGGGACTGTGAAAGTGACATTTTGGCCCTGTTGTCCCAAACTGCACCAGCACTTCCCACATTGCTCAAAGTGGCTAGCTTTCATCCCAACACAGTTTATAGGGCCATACGGTACATAGTTTTCAAGTTACAGACTAAGCTAAGCAAAAGTGAACCAGGCCTTTTTACTGTGAAAATGGCACTTTGGGACTGTGAAAGTGACATTTTGGCCCTGTTGTCCCAAACTGCCCCAGCACTTCCCACATTGCTCAAAGTGGCTAGCTTTCATCCCAACACAGTTTATAGGGCCATACGGTACATAGTTTTCAAGTTACAGACTAAGCTAAGCAAAAGTGAACCAGGCCTTTTTACTGTGAAAATGGCACTTTGGGACTGTGAAAGTGACATTTTGGCCCTGTTGTCCCAAACTGCACCAGCACTTCCCACATTGCTCAAAGTGGCTAGCTTTCATCCCAACACAGTTTATAGGGCCATACGGTACATAGTTTTCAAGTTACAGACTAAGCTAAGCAAAATTAATCTTTTTTTTTTTACTGTGAAAATGGCACTTTGGGACTGTGAAAGTGACATTTTGGCCCTGTTCGATCCCTGTTGTCCCAAACTGCCCCAGCTCTTGCCACAATGCTCAAAGTGGCTAGCTTTCATCCCAACACAGTTTATAGGGCCATACGGTACATAGTTTTCAAGTTACAGACTAAGCTAAGCAAAAGTGAACCAGGCCTTTTTACTGTGAAAATGGCACTTTGGGACTGTGAAAGTGACATTTTGGCCCTGTTGTCCAAAACTGCACCAGCACTTCCCACATTGCTCAAAGTGGCTAGCTTTCATCCCAACACAGTTTATAGGGCCATACGGTACATAGTTTTCAAGTTACAGACTAAGCTAAGCAAAAGTGAACCAGGCCTTTTTACTGTGAAAATGGCACTTTGGGACTGTGAAAGTGACATTTTGGCCCTGTTGTCCCAAACTGCCCCAGCACTTCCCACATTGCTCAAAGTGGCTAGCTTTCATCCCAACACAGTTTATAGGGCCATACGGTACATAGTTTTCAAGTTACAGACTAAGCTAAGCAAAAGTGAACCAGGCCTTTTTACTGTGAAAATGGCACTTTGGGACTGTGAAAGTGACATTTTGGCCCTGTTGTCCCAAACTGCCCCAGCACTTCCCACATTGCTCAAAGTGGCTAGCTTTCATCCCAACACAGTTTATAGGGCCATACGGTACATAGTTTTCAAGTTACAGACTAAGCTAAGCAAAATTAATCTTTTTTTTTTTACTGTGAAAATGGCACTTTGGGACTGTGAAAGTGACATTTTGGCCCTGTTCGATCCCTGTTGTCCCAAACTGCCCCAGCTCTTGCCACAATGCTCAAAGTGGCTAGCTTTCATCCCAACACAGTTTATAGGGCCATACGGTACATAGTTTTCAAGTTACAGACTAAGCTAAGCAAAAGTGAACCAGGCCTTTTTACTGTGAAAATGGCATTTTGGGACTGTGAAAGTGACATTTTGGCCCTGTTGTCCCAAACTGCCCCAGCACTTCCCACATTGCTCAAAGTGGCTAGCTTTCATCCCAACACAGTTTATAGGGCCATACGGTACATAGTTTTCAAGTTACAGACTAAGCTAAGCAAAATGAATCTGTTTTTTTTTACTGTGAAAATGGCACTTTGGGACTGTGAAAGTGACATTTTGGCCCTGTTGTCCCAAACTGCCCCAGCACTTCCCACATTGCTCAAAGTGGCTAGCTTTCATCCCAACACAGTTTATAGGGCCATACGGTACATAGTTTTCAAGTTACAGACTAAGCTAAGCAAAATGAATCTGTTTTTTTTTACTGTGAAAATGGCACTTTGGGACTGTGAAAGTGACATTTTGGCCCTGTTGTCCCAAACTGCCCCAGCACTTCCCACATTGCTCAAAGTGGCTAGCTTTCATCCCAACACAGTTTATAGGGCCATACGGTACATAGTTTTCAAGTTACAGACTAAGCTAAGCAAAATGAATCTGTTTTTTTTTACTGTGAAAATGGCACTTTGGGACTGTGAAAGTGACATTTTGGCCCTGTTGTCCCAAACTGCCCCAGCACTTCCCACATTGCTCAAAGTGGCTAGCTTTCATCCCAACACAGTTTATAGGGCCATACGGTACATAGTTTTCAAGTTACAGACTAAGCTAAGCAAAATGAATCTGTTTTTTTTTACTGTGAAAATGGCACTTTGGGACTGTGAAAGTGACATTTTGGCCCTGTTGTCCCAAACTGCCCCAGCACTTCCCACATTGCTCAAAGTGGCTAGCTTTCATCCCAACACAGTTTATAGGGCCATACGGTACATAGTTTTCAAGTTACAGACTAAGCTAAGCAAAAGTGAACCAGGCCTTTTTACTGTGAAAATGGCACTTTGGGACTGTGAAAGTGACATTTTGGCCCTGTTGTCCCAAACTGCCCCAGCACTTCCCACATTGCTCAAAGTGGCTAGCTTTCATCCCAACACAGTTTATAGGGCCATACGGTACATAGTTTTCAAGTTACAGACTAAGCTAAGCAAAATGAATCTGTTTTTTTTTACTGTGAAAATGGCACTTTGGGACTGTGAAAGTGACATTTTGGCCCTGTTGTCCCAAACTGCCCCAGCACTTCCCACATTGCTCAAAGTGGCTAGCTTTCATCCCAACACAGTTTATAGGGCCATACGGTACATAGTTTTCAAGTTACAGACTAAGCTAAGCAAAATGAATCTGTTTATTTTTACTGTGAAAATGGCACTTTGGGACTGTGAAAGTGACATTTTGGCCCTGTTGTCCCAAACTGCCCCAGCACTTCCCACATTGCTCAAAGTGGCTAGCTTTCATCCCAACACAGTTTATAGGGCCATACGGTACATAGTTTTCAAGTTACAGACTAAGCTAAGCAAAAGTGAACCAGGCCTTTTTACTGTGAAAATGGCACTTTGGGACTGTGAAAGTGACATTTTGGCCCTGTTGTCCCAAACTGCCCCAGCACTTCCCACATTGCTCAAAGTGGCTAGCTTTCATCCCAACACAGTTTATAGGGCCATACGGTACATAGTTTTCAAGTTACAGACTAAGCTAAGCAAAAGTGAACCAGGCCTTTTTACTGTGAAAATGGCACTTTGGGACTGTGAAAGTGACATTTTGGCCCTGTTGTCCCAAACTGCCCCAGCACTTCCCACATTGCTCAAAGTGGCTAGCTTTCATCCCAACACAGTTTATAGGGCCATACGGTACATAGTTTTCAAGTTACAGACTAAGCTAAGCAAAAGTGAACCAGGCCTTTTTACTGTGAAAATGGCACTTTGGGACTGTGAAAGTGACATTTTGGCCCTGTTGTCCCAAACTGCCCCAGCACTTCCCACATTGCTCAAAGTGGCTAGCTTTCATCCCAACACAGTTTATAGGGCCATACGGTACATAGTTTTCAAGTTACAGACTAAGCTAAGCAAAATGAATCTTTTTTTTTTTACTGTGAAAACGGCACTTTGGGACTGTGAAAGTGACATTTTGGCCCTGTTGTCCCAAACTGCCCCAGCACTTCCCACATTGCTCAAAGTGGCTAGCTTTCATCCCAACACAGTTTATAGGGCCATACGGTACATAGTTTTCAAGTTACAGACTAAGCTAAGCAAAAGTGAACCAGGCCTTTTTACTGTGAAAATGGCACTTTGGGACTGTGAAAGTGACATTTTGGCCCTGTTGTCCCAAACTGCCCCAGCACTTCCCACATTGCTCAAAGTGGCTAGCTTTCATCCCAACACAGTTTATAGGGCCATACGGTACATAGTTTTCAAGTTACAGACTAAGCTAAGCAAAAGTGAACCAGGCCTTTTTACTGTGAAAATGGCACTTTGGGACTGTGAAAGTGACATTTTGGCCCTGTTGTCCCAAACTGCCCCAGCACTTTCCACATTGCTCAAAGTGGCTAGCTTTCATCCCAACACAGTTTATAGGGCCATACGGTACATAGTTTTCAAGTTACAGACTAAGCTAAGCAAAAGTGAACCAGGCCTTTTTACTGTGAAAATGGCACTTTGGGACTGTGAAAGTGACATTTTGGCCCTGTTGTCCCAAACTGCCCCAGCACTTCCCACATTGCTCAAAGTGGCTAGCTTTCATCCCAACACAGTTTATAGGGCCATACGGTACATAGTTTTCAAGTTACAGACAAAGCTAAGCAAAATGAATCTTTTTATTTTTACTGTGAAAACGGCACTTTGGGACTGTGAAAGTGACATTTTGGCCCTGTTGTCCCAAACTGCCCCAGCACTTCCCACATTGCTCAAAGTGGCTAGCTTTCATCCCAACACAGTTTATAGGGCCATACGGTACATAGTTTTCAAGTTACAGACTAAGCTAAGCAAAATGAATCTGTTTTTTTTTACTGTGAAAATGGCACTTTGGGACTGTGAAAGTGACATTTTGGCCCTGTTGTCCCAAACTGCCCCAGCACTTCCCACATTGCTCAAAGTGGCTAGCTTTCATCCCAACACAGTTTATAGGGCCATACGGTACATAGTTTTCAAGTTACAGACTAAGCTAAGCAAAAGTGAACCAGGCCTTTTTACTGTGAAAATGGCACTTTGGGACTGTGAAAGTGACATTTTGGCCCTGTTGTCCCAAACTGCCCCAGCACTTCCCACATTGCTCAAAGTGGCTAGCTTTCATCCCAACACAGTTTATAGGGCCATACGGTACATAGTTTTCAAGTTACAGACAAAGCTAAGCAAAATGAATCTTTTTTTTTTTACTGTGAAAACGGCACTTTGGGACTGTGAAAGTGACATTTTGGCCCTGTTGTCCCAAACTGCCCCAGCACTTCCCACATTGCTCAAAGTGGCTAGCTTTCATCCCAACACAGTTTATAGGGCCATACGGTACATAGTTTTCAAGTTACAGACTAAGCTAAGCAAAAGTGAACCAGGCCTTTTTACTGTGAAAATGGCACTTTGGGACTGTGAAAGTGACATTTTGGCCCTGTTGTCCCAAACTGCCCCAGCACTTCCCACATTGCTCAAAGTGGCTAGCTTTCATCCCAACACAGTTTATAGGGCCATACGGTACATAGTTTTCAAGTTACAGACTAAGCTAAGCAAAATGAATCTGTTTTTTTTTTACTGTGAAAATGGCACTTTGGGACTGTGAAAGTGACATTTTGGCCCTGTTGTCCCAAACTGCCCCAGCACTTCCCACATTGCTCAAAGTGGCTAGCTTTCATCCCAACACAGTTTATAGGGCCATACGGTACATAGTTTTCAAGTTACAGACTAAGCTAAGCAAAAGTGAACCAGGCCTTTTTACTGTGAAAATGGCACTTTGGGACTGTGAAAGTGACATTTTGGCCCTGTTGTCCCAAACTGCCCCAGCACTTCCCACATTGCTCAAAGTGGCTAGCTTTCATCCCAACACAGTTTATAGGGCCATACGGTACATAGTTTTCAAGTTACAGACTAAGCTAAGCAAAAGTGAACCAGGCCTTTTTACTGTGAAAATGGCACTTTGGGACTGTGAAAGTGACATTTTGGCCCTGTTGTCCCAAACTGCCCCAGCACTTCCCACATTGCTCAAAGTGGCTAGCTTTCATCCCAACACAGTTTATAGGGCCATACGGTACATAGTTTTCAAGTTACAGACTAAGCTAAGCAAAATGAATCTTTTTTTTTTTACTGTGAAAACGGCACTTTGGGACTGTGAAAGTGACATTTTGGCCCTGTTGTCCCAAACTGCCCCAGCACTTCCCACATTGCTCAAAGTGGCTAGCTTTCATCCCAACACAGTTTATAGGGCCATACGGTACATAGTTTTCAAGTTACAGACTAAGCTAAGCAAAAGTGAACCAGGCCTTTTTACTGTGAAAATGGCACTTTGGGACTGTGAAAGTGACATTTTGGCCCTGTTGTCCCAAACTGCCCCAGCACTTCCCACATTGCTCAAAGTGGCTAGCTTTCATCCCAACACAGTTTATAGGGCCATACGGTACATAGTTTTCAAGTTACAGACTAAGCTAAGCAAAAGTGAACCAGGCCTTTTTACTGTGAAAATGGCACTTTGGGACTGTGAAAGTGACATTTTGGCCCTGTTGTCCCAAACTGCCCCAGCACTTCCCACATTGCTCAAAGTGGCTAGCTTTCATCCCAACACAGTTTATAGGGCCATACGGTACATAGTTTTCAAGTTACAGACTAAGCTAAGCAAAAGTGAACCAGGCCTTTTTACTGTGAAAATGGCACTTTGGGACTGTGAAAGTGACATTTTGGCCGTCTGTTGTCCCAAACTGCCCCAGCTCTTGCCACAATGCTCAAAGTGGCTAGCTTTCATCCCAACACAGTTTATAGGGCCATACGGTACATAGTTTTCAAGTTACAGACTAAGCTAAGCAAAAGTGAACCAGGCCTTTTTACTGTGAAAATGGCACTTTGGGACTGTGAAAGTGACATTTTGGCCCTGTTGTCCCAAACTGCCCCAGCACTTCCCACACTGCTCAAAGTGGCTAGCTTTCATCCCAACACAGTTTATAGGGCCATACGGTACATAGTTTTCAAGTTACAGACTAAGCTAAGCAAAAGTGAACCAGGCCTTTTTACTGTGAAAATGGCACTTTGGGACTGTGAAAGTGACATTTTGGCCCTGTTGTCCCAAACTGCCCCAGCACTTCCCACATTGCTCAAAGTGGCTAGCTTTCATCCCAACACAGTTTATAGGGCCATACGGTACATAGTTTTCAAGTTACAGACTAAGCTAAGCAAAAGTGAACCAGGCCTTTTTACTGTGAAAATGGCACTTTGGGACTGTGAAAGTGACATTTTGGCCCTGTTGTCCCAAACTGCCCCAGCACTTCCCACATTGCTCAAAGTGGCTAGCTTTCATCCCAACACAGTTTATAGGGCCATACGGTACATAGTTTTCAAGTTACAGACTAAGCTAAGCAAAAGTGAACCAGGCCTTTTTACTGTGAAAATGGCACTTTGGGACTGTGAAAGTGACATTTTGGCCCTGTTGTCCCAAACTGCACCAGCACTTCCCACATTGCTCAAAGTGGCTAGCTTTCATCCCAACACAGTTTATAGGGCCATACGGTACATAGTTTTCAAGTTACAGACTAAGCTAAGCAAAAGTGAACCAGGCCTTTTTACTGTGAAAATGGCACTTTGGGACTGTGAAAGTGACATTTTGGCCCTGTTGTCCCAAACTGCCCCAGCACTTCCCACATTGCTCAAAGTGGCTAGCTTTCATCCCAACACAGTTTATAGGGCCATACGGTACATAGTTTTCAAGTTACAGACTAAGCTAAGCAAAAGTGAACCAGGCCTTTTTACTGTGAAAATGGCACTTTGGGACTGTGAAAGTGACATTTTGGCCCTGTTGTCCCAAACTGCACCAGCACTTCCCACATTGCTCAAAGTGGCTAGCTTTCATCCCAACACAGTTTATAGGGCCATACGGTACATAGTTTTCAAGTTACAGACTAAGCTAAGCAAAAGTGAATCCTGCCTTTTTTTACTGTGAAAATGGCACTTTGGGACTGTGAAAGTGACATTTTGGCCCTGTCCGATCCCTGTCCCAAACTGCCCCAGCTCTTGCCCACAATGCTCAAAGTGGCTAGCTTTCATCCCAACACAGTTTATAGGGCCATACGGTACATAGTTTTCAAGTTACAGACTAAGCTAAGCAAAAGTGAACCAGGCCTTTTTACTGTGAAAATGGCACTTTGGGACTGTGAAAGTGACATTTTGGCCCTGTTGTCCCAAACTGCCCCAGCACTTCCCACATTGCTCAAAGTGGCTAGCTTTCATCCCAACACAGTTTATAGGGCCATACGGTACATAGTTTTCAAGTTACAGACTAAGCTAAGCAAAAGTGAACCAGGCCTTTTTACTGTGAAAATGGCACTTTGGGACTGTGAAAGTGACATTTTGGCCCTGTTGTCCCAAACTGCCCCAGCACTTCCCACATTGCTCAAAGTGGCTAGCTTTCATCCCAACACAGTTTATAGGGCCATACGGTACATAGTTTTCAAGTTACAGACTAAGCTAAGCAAAAGTGAACCAGGCCTTTTTTACTGTGAAAATGGCACTTTGGGACTGTGAAAGTGACATTTTGGCCCTGTTGTCCCAAACTGCCCCAGCACTTCCCACATTGCTCAAGTGGCTAGCTTTCATCCCAACACAGTTTATAGGGCCATACGGTACATAGTTTTCAAGTTACAGACTAAGCTAAGCAAAATTAATCTTTTTTTTTTTACTGTGAAAATGGCACTTTGGGACTGTGAAAGTGACATTTTGGCCCTGTTCGATCCCTGTTGTCCCAAACTGCCCCAGCTCTTGCCACAATGCTCAAAGTGGCTAGCTTTCATCCCAACACAGTTTATAGGGCCATACGGTACATAGTTTTCAAGTTACAGACTAAGCTAAGCAAAAGTGAACCAGGCCTTTTTACTGTGAAAATGGCATTTTGGGACTGTGAAAGTGACATTTTGGCCCTGTTGTCCCAAACTGCCCCAGCACTTCCCACATTGCTCAAAGTGGCTAGCTTTCATCCCAACACAGTTTATAGGGCCATACGGTACATAGTTTTCAAGTTACAGACTAAGCTAAGCAAAATGAATCTGTTTTTTTTTACTGTGAAAATGGCACTTTGGGACTGTGAAAGTGACATTTTGGCCCTGTTGTCCCAAACTGCCCCAGCACTTCCCACATTGCTCAAAGTGGCTAGCTTTCATCCCAACACAGTTTATAGGGCCATACGGTACATAGTTTTCAAGTTACAGACTAAGCTAAGCAAAATGAATCTGTTTTTTTTACTGTGAAAATGGCACTTTGGGACTGTGAAAGTGACATTTTGGCCCTGTTGTCCCAAACTGCCCCAGCACTTCCCACATTGCTCAAAGTGGCTAGCTTTCATCCCAACACAGTTTATAGGGCCATACGGTACATAGTTTTCAAGTTACAGACTAAGCTAAGCAAAATGAATCTGTTTTTTTTACTGTGAAAATGGCACTTTGGGACTGTGAAAGTGACATTTTGGCCCTGTTGTCCCAAACTGCCCCAGCACTTCCCACATTGCTCAAAGTGGCTAGCTTTCATCCCAACACAGTTTATAGGGCCATACGGTACATAGTTTTCAAGTTACAGACTAAGCTAAGCAAAAGTGAATCTGTCTTTTTTTACTGTGAAAATGGCACTTTGGGACTGTGAAAGTGACATTTTGGCCCTGTTGTCCCAAACTGCCCCAGCACTTCCCACATTGCTCAAAGTGGCTAGCTTTCATCCAACACAGTTTATAGGGCCATACGGTACATAGTTTTCAAGTTACAGACTAAGCTAAGCAAAAGTGAACCAGGCCTTTTTACTGTGAAAATGGCACTTTGGGACTGTGAAAGTGACATTTTGGCCCTGTTGTCCCAAACTGCCCCAGCACTTCCCACATTGCTCAAAGTGGCTAGCTTTCATCCCAACACAGTTTATAGGGCCATACGGTACATAGTTTTCAAGTTACAGACTAAGCTAAGCAAAATGAATCTGTTTTTTTTTACTGTGAAAATGGCACTTTGGGACTGTGAAAGTGACATTTTGGCCCTGTTGTCCCAAACTGCCCCAGCACTTCCCACATTGCTCAAAGTGGCTAGCTTTCATCCCAACACAGTTTATAGGGCCATACGGTACATAGTTTTCAAGTTACAGACTAAGCTAAGCAAAATGAATCTGTTTATTTTTACTGTGAAAATGGCACTTTGGGACTGTGAAAGTGACATTTTGGCCCTGTTGTCCCAAACTGCCCCAGCACTTCCCACATTGCTCAAAGTGGCTAGCTTTCATCCCAACACAGTTTATAGGGCCATACGGTACATAGTTTTCAAGTTACAGACTAAGCTAAGCAAAAGTGAACCAGGCCTTTTTACTGTGAAAATGGCACTTTGGGACTGTGAAAGTGACATTTTGGCCCTGTTGTCCCAAACTGCCCCAGCACTTCCCACATTGCTCAAAGTGGCTAGCTTTCATCCCAACACAGTTTATAGGGCCATACGGTACATAGTTTTCAAGTTACAGACTAAGCTAAGCAAAAGTGAACCAGGCCTTTTTACTGTGAAAATGGCACTTTGGGACTGTGAAAGTGACATTTTGGCCCTGTTGTCCCAAACTGCCCCAGCACTTCCCACATTGCTCAAAGTGGCTAGCTTTCATCCCAACACAGTTTATAGGGCCATACGGTACATAGTTTTCAAGTTACAGACTAAGCTAAGCAAAAGTGAACCAGGCCTTTTTACTGTGAAAATGGCACTTTGGGACTGTGAAAGTGACATTTTGGCCCTGTTGTCCCAAACTGCCCCAGCACTTCCCACATTGCTCAAAGTGGCTAGCTTTCATCCCAACACAGTTTATAGGGCCATACGGTACATAGTTTTCAAGTTACAGACTAAGCTAAGCAAAATGAATCTTGTTTTTTTTACTGTGAAAACGGCACTTTGGGACTGTGAAAGTGACATTTTGGCCCTGTTGTCCCAAACTGCCCCAGCACTTCCCACATTGCTCAAAGTGGCTAGCTTTCATCCCAACACAGTTTATAGGGCCATACGGTACATAGTTTTCAAGTTACAGACTAAGCTAAGCAAAAGTGAACCAGGCCTTTTTACTGTGAAAATGGCACTTTGGGACTGTGAAAGTGACATTTTGGCCCTGTTGTCCCAAACTGCCCCAGCACTTCCCACATTGCTCAAAGTGGCTAGCTTTCATCCCAACACAGTTTATAGGGCCATACGGTACATAGTTTTCAAGTTACAGACTAAGCTAAGCAAAAGTGAACCAGGCCTTTTTACTGTGAAAACGGCACTTTGGGACTGTGAAAGTGACATTTTGGCCCTGTTGTCCCAAACTGCCCCAGCACTTCCCACATTGCTCAAAGTGGCTAGCTTTCATCCCAACACAGTTTATAGGGCCATACGGTACATAGTTTTCAAGTTACAGACTAAGCTAAGCAAAAGTGAACCAGGCCTTTTTACTGTGAAAATGGCACTTTGGGACTGTGAAAGTGACATTTTGGCCCTGTTGTCCCAAACTGCCCCAGCACTTCCCACATTGCTCAAAGTGGCTAGCTTTCATCCCAACACAGTTTATAGGGCCATACGGTACATAGTTTTCAAGTTACAGACTAAGCTAAGCAAAAGTGAACCAGGCCTTTTTACTGTGAAAATGGCACTTTGGGACTGTGAAAGTGACATTTTGGCCCTGTTGTCCCAAACTGCCCCAGCACTTCCCACATTGCTCAAAGTGGCTAGCTTTCATCCCAACACAGTTTATAGGGCCATACGGTACATAGTTTTCAAGTTACAGACTAAGCTAAGCAAAAGTGAACCAGGCCTTTTTACTGTGAAAATGGCACTTTGGGACTGTGAAAGTGACATTTTGGCCCTGTTGTCCCAAACTGCCCCAGCACTTCCCACATTGCTCAAAGTGGCTAGCTTTCATCCCAACACAGTTTATAGGGCCATACGGTACATAGTTTTCAAGTTACAGACTAAGCTAAGCAAAAGTGAACCAGGCCTTTTTACTGTGAAAATGGCACTTTGGGACTGTGAAAGTGACATTTTGGCCCTGTCGTCCTGTTGTCCCAAACTGCCCCAGCTCTTGCCCACAATGCTCAAAGTGGCTAGCTTTCATCCCAACACAGTTTATAGGGCCATACGGTACATAGTTTTCAAGTTACAGACTAAGCTAAGCAAAAGTGAACCAGGCCTTTTTACTGTGAAAACGGCACTTTGGGACTGTGAAAGTGACATTTTGGCCCTGTTGTCCCAAACTGCCCCAGCACTTCCCACATTGCTCAAAGTGGCTAGCTTTCATCCCAACACAGTTTATAGGGCCATACGGTACATAGTTTTCAAGTTACAGACTAAGCTAAGCAAAAGTGAACCAGGCCTTTTTACTGTGAAAATGGCACTTTGGGACTGTGAAAGTGACATTTTGGCCCTGTTGTCCCAAACTGCCCCAGCACTTCCACATTGCTCAAAGTGGCTAGCTTTCATCCCAACACAGTTTATAGGGCCATACGGTACATAGTTTTCAAGTTACAGACTAAGCTAAGCAAAAGTGAACCAGGCCTTTTTACTGTGAAAATGGCACTTTGGGACTGTGAAAGTGACATTTTGGCCCTGTTGTCCCAAACTGCCCCAGCACTTCCCACATTGCTCAAAGTGGCTAGCTTTCATCCCAACACAGTTTATAGGGCCATACGGTACATAGTTTTCAAGTTACAGACTAAGCTAAGCAAAAGTGAACCAGGCCTTTTTACTGTGAAAATGGCACTTTGGGACTGTGAAAGTGACATTTTGGCCCTGTTGTCCCAAACTGCCCCAGCACTTCCCACATTGCTCAAAGTGGCTAGCTTTCATCCCAACACAGTTTTATAGGGCCATACGGTACATAGTTTTCAAGTTACAGACTAAGCTAAGCAAAAGTGAACCAGGCCTTTTTACTGTGAAAATGGCACTTTGGGACTGTGAAAGTGACATTTTGGCCCTGTTGTCCCAAACTGCCCCAGCACTTCCCACATTGCTCAAAGTGGCTAGCTTTCATCCCAACACAGTTTATAGGGCCATACGGTACATAGTTTTCAAGTTACAGACTAAGCTAAGCAAAAGTGAACCAGGCCTTTTTACTGTGAAAATGGCACTTTGGGACTGTGAAAGTGACATTTTGGCCCTGTTGTCCCAAACTGCCCCAGCACTTCCCACATTGCTCAAAGTGGCTAGCTTTCATCCCAACACAGTTTATAGGGCCATACGGTACATAGTTTTCAAGTTACAGACTAAGCTAAGCAAAAGTGAACCAGGCCTTTTTACTGTGAAAATGGCACTTTGGGACTGTGAAAGTGACATTTTGGCCCTGTTGTCCCAAACTGCCCCAGCACTTCCCACATTGCTCAAAGTGGCTAGCTTTCATCCCAACACAGTTTATAGGGCCATACGGTACATAGTTTTCAAGTTACAGACTAAGCTAAGCAAAAGTGAACCAGGCCTTTTTACTGTGAAAAATGGCACTTTGGGACTGTGAAAGTGACATTTTGGCCCTGTTGTCCCAAACTGCCCCAGCACTTCCCACATTGCTCAAAGTGGCTAGCTTTCATCCCAACACAGTTTATAGGGCCATACGGTACATAGTTTTCAAGTTACAGACTAAGCTAAGCAAAAGTGAACCAGGCCTTTTTACTGTGAAAATGGCACTTTGGGACTGTGAAAGTGACATTTTGGCCCTGTCCTTTGTCCCAAACTGCCCCAGCACTTCCCACATTGCTCAAAGTGGCTAGCTTTCATCCCAACACAGTTTATAGGGCCATACGGTACATAGTTTTCAAGTTACAGACTAAGCTAAGCAAAAGTGAACAGGCCTTTTTTACTGTGAAAATGGCACTTTGGGACTGTGAAAGTGACATTTTGGCCCTGTTGTCCCAAACTGCCCCAGCACTTCCCACATTGCTCAAAGTGGCTAGCTTTCATCCCAACACAGTTTATAGGGCCATACGGTACATAGTTTTCAAGTTACAGACTAAGCTAAGCAAAAGTGAACCAGGCTTTTTACTGTGAAAATGGCACTTTGGGACTGTGAAAGTGACATTTTGGCCCTGTTGTCCCAAACTGCCCCAGCACTTCCCACATTGCTCAAAGTGGCTAGCTTTCATCCCAACACAGTTTATAGGGCCATACGGTACATAGTTTTCAAGTTACAGACTAAGCTAAGCAAAATGAATCTTTTTTTTTTACTGTGAAAACGGCACTTTGGGACTGTGAAGTGACATTTTGGCCCTGTTGTCCCAAACTGCCCCAGCACTTCCCACATTGCTCAAAGTGGCTAGCTTTCATCCCAACACAAGTTTATAGGGCCATACGGTACATAGTTTTCAAGTTACAGACTAAGCTTAAA
>NW_027665976.1:0-54932 GCF_963924005.1 Protomyctophum bolini | reverse complement strand
ACTAAGCTAAGCAAAAGTGAACCAGGCCTTTTTACTGTGAAAATGGCACTTTGGGACTGTGAAAGTGACATTTTGGCCCTGTTGTCCCAAACTGCCCCAGCACTTCCCACATTGCTCAAAGTGGCTAGCTTTCATCCCAACACAGTTTATAGGGCCATACGGTACATAGTTTTCTAGTTACAGACTAAGCTAAGCAAAAGTGAACCAGGCCTTTTTACTGTGAAAATGGCACTTTGGGACTGTGAAAGTGACATTTTGGCCCTGTTGTCCCAAACTGCCCCAGCACTTCCCACATTGCTCAAAGTGGCTAGCTTTCATCCCAACACAGTTTATAGGGCCATACGGTACATAGTTTTCAAGTTACAGACTAAGCTAAGCAAAAGTGAACCAGGCCTTTTTACTGTGAAAATGGCACTTTGGGACTGTGAAAGTGACATTTTGGCCCTGTTCGTTCCTGTGTCCCAAACTGCCCCAGCTCTTGCCACAATGCTCAAAGTGGCTAGCTTTCATCCCAACACAGTTTATAGGGCCATACGGTACATAGTTTTCAAGTTACAGACTAAGCTAAGCAAAAGTGAACCAGGCCTTTTTACTGTGAAAATGGCACTTTGGGACTGTGAAAGTGACATTTTGGCCCTGTTGTCCCAAACTGCCCCAGCACTTCCCACATTGCTCAAAGTGGCTAGCTTTCATCCCAACACAGTTTATAGGGCCATACGGTACATAGTTTTTCAAGTTACAGACTAAGCTAAGCAAAAGTGAACCAGGCCTTTTTACTGTGAAAATGGCACTTTGGGACTGTGAAAGTGACATTTTGGCCCTGTTGTCCCAAACTGCCCCAGCACTTCCCACATTGCTCAAAGTGGCTAGCTTTCATCCCAACACAGTTTATAGGGCCATACGGTACATAGTTTTCAAGTTACAGACTAAGCTAAGCAAAAGTGAACCAGGCCTTTTTACTGTGAAAATGGCACTTTGGGACTGTGAAAGTGACATTTTGGCCCTGTTGTCCCAAACTGCCCCAGCACTTCCCACATTGCTCAAAGTGGCTAGCTTTCATCCCAACACAGTTTATAGGGCCATACGGTACATAGTTTTCAAGTTACAGACTAAGCTAAGCAAAAGTGAACCAGGCCTTTTTACTGTGAAAATGGCACTTTGGGACTGTGAAAGTGACATTTTGGCCCTGTTGTCCCAAACTGCCCCAGCACTTCCCACATTGCTCAAAGTGGCTAGCTTTCATCCCAACACAGTTTATAGGGCCATACGGTACATAGTTTTCAAGTTACAGACTAAGCTAAGCAAAAGTGAACCAGGCCTTTTTTACTGTGAAAATGGCACTTTGGGACTGTGAAAGTGACATTTTGGCCCTGTTCGTTCCCTGTTGTCCCAAACTGCCCCAGCTCTTGCCACAATGCTCAAAGTGGCTAGCTTTCATCCCAACACAGTTTATAGGGCCATACGGTACATAGTTTTCAAGTTACAGACTAAGCTAAGCAAAAGTGAACCAGGCCTTTTTACTGTGAAAATGGCACTTTGGGACTGTGAAAGTGACATTTTGGCCCTGTTGTCCCAAACTGCCCCAGCACTTCCCACACTGCTCAAAGTGGCTAGCTTTCATCCCAACACAGTTTATAGGGCCATACGGTACATAGTTTTCAAGTTACAGACTAAGCTAAGCAAAAGTGAACCAGGCCTTTTTACTGTGAAAATGGCACTTTGGGACTGTGAAAGTGACATTTTGGCCCTGTTGTCCCAAACTGCCCCAGCACTTCCCACATTGCTCAAAGTGGCTAGCTTTCATCCCAACACAGTTTATAGGGCCATACGGTACATAGTTTTTCAAGTTACAGACTAAGCTAAGCAAAAGTGAACCAGGCCTTTTTTACTGTGAAAATGGCACTTTGGGACTGTGAAAGTGACATTTTGGCCCTGTTGTCCCAAACTGCCCCAGCACTTCCCACATTGCTCAAAGTGGCTAGCTTTCATCCCAACACAGTTTATAGGGCCATACGGTACATAGTTTTCAAGTTACAGACTAAGCTAAGCAAAATGAATCTTTTTTTTTTTACTGTGAAAACGGCACTTTGGGACTGTGAAAGTGACATTTTGGCCCTGTTGTCCCAAACTGCCCCAGCACTTCCCACATTGCTCAAAGTGGCTAGCTTTCATCCCAACACAGTTTATAGGGCCATACGGTACATAGTTTTCAAGTTACAGACTAAGCTAAGCAAAAGTGAACCAGGCCTTTTTACTGTGAAAATGGCACTTTGGGACTGTGAAAGTGACATTTTGGCCCTGTTGTCCCAAACTGCCCCAGCACTTCCCACATTGCTCAAAGTGGCTAGCTTTCATCCCAACACAGTTTATAGGGCCATACGGTACATAGTTTTGAAGTTACAGACTAAGCTAAGCAAAAGTGAACCAGGCCTTTTTACTGTGAAAATGGCACTTTGGGACTGTGAAAGTGACATTTTGGCCCTGTTGTCCCAAACTGCCCCAGCACTTCCCACATTGCTCAAAGTGGCTAGCTTTCATCCCAACACAGTTTATAGGGCCATACGGTACATAGTTTTCAAGTTACAGACTAAGCTAAGCAAAAGTGAACCAGGCCTTTTTACTGTGAAAATGGCACTTTGGGACTGTGAAAGTGACATTTTGGCCCTGTTCGTTCCCTGTTGTCCCAAACTGCCCCAGCTCTTGCCACAATGCTCAAAGTGGCTAGCTTTCATCCCAACACAGTTTATAGGGCCATACGGTACATAGTTTTCAAGTTACAGACTAAGCTAAGCAAAAGTGAACCAGGCCTTTTTACTGTGAAAATGGCACTTTGGGACTGTGAAAGTGACATTTTGGCCCTGTTGTCCCAAACTGCCCCAGCACTTCCCACATTGCTCAAAGTGGCTAGCTTTCATCCCAACACAGCTTATAGGGCCATACGGTACATAGTTTTCAAGTTACAGACTAAGCTAAGCAAAAGTGAACCAGGCCTTTTTACTGTGAAAATGGCACTTTGGGACTGTGAAAGTGACATTTTGGCCCTGTTGTCCCAAACTGCCCCAGCACTTCCCACATTGCTCAAAGTGGCTAGCTTTCATCCCAACACAGTTTATAGGGCCATACGGTACATAGTTTTCAAGTTACAGACTAAGCTAAGCAAAATGAATCTTTTTTTTTTTACTGTGAAAACGGCACTTTGGGACTGTGAAAGTGACATTTTGGCCCTGTTGTCCCAAACTGCCCCAGCACTTCCCACATTGCTCAAAGTGGCTAGCTTTCATCCCAACACAGTTTATAGGGCCATACGGTACATAGTTTTCAAGTTACAGACTAAGCTAAGCAAAAGTGAACCAGGCCTTTTTACTGTGAAAATGGCACTTTGGGACTGTGAAAGTGACATTTTGGCCCTGTTGTCCCAAACTGCCCCAGCACTTCCCACATTGCTCAAAGTGGCTAGCTTTCATCCCAACACAGTTTATAGGGCCATACGGTACATAGTTTTCAAGTTACAGACTAAGCTAAGCAAAAGTGAACCAGGCCTTTTTACTGTGAAAATGGCACTTTGGGACTGTGAAAGTGACATTTTGGCCCTGTTGTCCCAAACTGCCCCAGCACTTCCCACATTGCTCAAAGTGGCTAGCTTTCATCCCAACACAGTTTATAGGGCCATACGGTACATAGTTTTCAAGTTACAGACTAAGCTAAGCAAAAGTGAACCAGGCCTTTTTACTGTGAAAATGGCACTTTGGGACTGTGAAAGTGACATTTTGGCCCTGTTCGTTCCCTGTTGTCCCAAACTGCCCCAGCTCTTGCCACAATGCTCAAAGTGGCTAGCTTTCATCCCAACACAGTTTATAGGGCCATACGGTACATAGTTTTCAAGTTACAGACTAAGCTAAGCAAAAGTGAACCAGGCCTTTTTACTGTGAAAATGGCACTTTGGGACTGTGAAAGTGACATTTTGGCCCTGTTGTCCCAAACTGCCCCAGCACTTCCCACATTGCTCAAAGTGGCTAGCTTTCATCCCAACACAGTTTATAGGGCCATACGGTACATAGTTTTCAAGTTACAGACTAAGCTAAGCAAAAGTGAACCAGGCCTTTTTACTGTGAAAATGGCACTTTGGGACTGTGAAAGTGACATTTTGGCCCTGTTGTCCCAAACTGCCCCAGCACTTCCCACATTGCTCAAAGTGGCTAGCTTTCATCCCAACACAGTTTATAGGGCCATACGGTACATAGTTTTCAAGTTACAGACAAAGCTAAGCAAAATGAATCTTTTTTTTTTTACTGTGAAAACGGCACTTTGGGACTGTGAAAGTGACATTTTGGCCCTGTTGTCCCAAACTGCCCCAGCACTTCCCACATTGCTCAAAGTGGCTAGCTTTCATCCCAACACAGTTTATAGGGCCATACGGTACATAGTTTTCAAGTTACAGACTAAGCTAAGCAAAAGTGAACCAGGCCTTTTTACTGTGAAAATGGCACTTTGGGACTGTGAAAGTGACATTTTGGCCCTGTTGTCCCAAACTGCCCCAGCACTTCCCACATTGCTCAAAGTGGCTAGCTTTCATCCCAACACAGTTTATAGGGCCATACGGTACATAGTTTTCAAGTTACAGACTAAGCTAAGCAAAATGAATCTGTTTTTTTTTACTGTGAAAATGGCACTTTGGGACTGTGAAAGTGACATTTTGGCCCTGTTGTCCCAAACTGCCCCAGCACTTCCCACATTGCTCAAAGTGGCTAGCTTTCATCCCAACACAGTTTATAGGGCCATACGGTACATAGTTTTCAAGTTACAGACTAAGCTAAGCAAAAGTGAACCAGGCCTTTTTACTGTGAAAATGGCACTTTGGGACTGTGAAAGTGACATTTTGGCCCTGTTGTCCCAAACTGCCCCAGCACTTCCCACATTGCTCAAAGTGGCTAGCTTTCATCCCAACACAGTTTATAGGGCCATACGGTACATAGTTTTCAAGTTACAGACTAAGCTAAGCAAAAGTGAACCAGGCCTTTTTACTGTGAAAATGGCACTTTGGGACTGTGAAAGTGACATTTTGGCCCTGTTGTCCCAAACTGCCCCAGCACTTCCCACATTGCTCAAAGTGGCTAGCTTTCATCCCAACACAGTTTATAGGGCCATACGGTACATAGTTTTCAAGTTACAGACTAAGCTAAGCAAAATGAATCTTTTTTTTTTTACTGTGAAAACGGCACTTTGGGACTGTGAAAGTGACATTTTGGCCCTGTTGTCCCAAACTGCCCCAGCACTTCCCACATTGCTCAAAGTGGCTAGCTTTCATCCCAACACAGTTTATAGGGCCATACGGTACATAGTTTTCAAGTTACAGACTAAGCTAAGCAAAAGTGAACCAGGCCTTTTTACTGTGAAAATGGCACTTTGGGACTGTGAAAGTGACATTTTGGCCCTGTTGTCCCAAACTGCCCCAGCACTTCCCACATTGCTCAAAGTGGCTAGCTTTCATCCCAACACAGTTTATAGGGCCATACGGTACATAGTTTTCAAGTTACAGACTAAGCTAAGCAAAAGTGAACCAGGCCTTTTTACTGTGAAAATGGCACTTTGGGACTGTGAAAGTGACATTTTGGCCCTGTTGTCCCAAACTGCCCCAGCACTTCCCACATTGCTCAAAGTGGCTAGCTTTCATCCCAACACAGTTTATAGGGCCATACGGTACATAGTTTTCAAGTTACAGACTAAGCTAAGCAAAAGTGAACCAGGCC
Source organism: Protomyctophum bolini (assembly GCF_963924005.1). NCBI lineage: Eukaryota > Metazoa > Chordata > Actinopteri > Myctophiformes > Myctophidae > Protomyctophum > Protomyctophum bolini. The sequence goes on along the minus strand of NW_027665976.1, from coordinate 49,185 downwards.
TTTTTACTGTGAAAATGGCACTTTGGGACTGTGAAAGTGACATTTTGGCCCTGTTCGTTCCCTGTTGTCCCAAACTGCCCCAGCTCTTGCCACAATGCTCAAAGTGGCTAGCTTTCATCCCAACACAGTTTATAGGGCCATACGGTACATAGTTTTCAAGTTACAGACTAAGCTAAGCAAAAGTGAACCAGGCCTTTTTACTGTGAAAATGGCACTTTGGGACTGTGAAAGTGACATTTTGGCCCTGTTGTCCCAAACTGCCCCAGCACTTCCCACACTGCTCAAAGTGGCTAGCTTTCATCCCAACACAGTTTATAGGGCCATACGGTACATAGTTTTCAAGTTACAGACTAAGCTAAGCAAAAGTGAACCAGGCCTTTTTACTGTGAAAATGGCACTTTGGGACTGTGAAAGTGACATTTTGGCCCTGTTGTCCCAAACTGCCCCAGCACTTCCCACATTGCTCAAAGTGGCTAGCTTTCATCCCAACACAGTTTATAGGGCCATACGGTACATAGTTTTCAAGTTACAGACTAAGCTAAGCAAAAGTGAACCAGGCCTTTTTACTGTGAAAATGGCACTTTGGGACTGTGAAAGTGACATTTTGGCCCTGTTGTCCCAAACTGCCCCAGCACTTCCCACATTGCTCAAAGTGGCTAGCTTTCATCCCAACACAGTTTATAGGGCCATACGGTACATAGTTTTCAAGTTACAGACTAAGCTAAGCAAAATGAATCTTTTTTTTTTACTGTGAAAACGGCACTTTGGGACTGTGAAAGTGACATTTTGGCCCTGTTGTCCCAAACTGCCCCAGCACTTCCCACATTGCTCAAAGTGGCTAGCTTTCATCCCAACACAGTTTATAGGGCCATACGGTACATAGTTTTCAAGTTACAGACTAAGCTAAGCAAAAGTGAACCAGGCCTTTTTACTGTGAAAATGGCACTTTGGGACTGTGAAAGTGACATTTTGGCCCTGTTGTCCCAAACTGCCCCAGCACTTCCCACATTGCTCAAAGTGGCTAGCTTTCATCCCAACACAGTTTATAGGGCCATACGGTACATAGTTTTCAAGTTACAGACTAAGCTAAGCAAAAGTGAACCAGGCCTTTTTACTGTGAAAATGGCACTTTGGGACTGTGAAAGTGACATTTTGGCCCTGTTGTCCCAAACTGCCCCAGCACTTCCCACATTGCTCAAAGTGGCTAGCTTTCATCCCAACACAGTTTATAGGGCCATACGGTACATAGTTTTCAAGTTACAGACTAAGCTAAGCAAAAGTGAACCAGGCCTTTTTACTGTGAAAATGGCACTTTGGGACTGTGAAAGTGACATTTTGGCCCTGTTCGTTCCCTGTTGTCCCAAACTGCCCCAGCTCTTGCCACAATGCTCAAAGTGGCTAGCTTTCATCCCAACACAGTTTATAGGGCCATACGGTACATAGTTTTCAAGTTACAGACTAAGCTAAGCAAAAGTGAACCAGGCCTTTTTACTGTGAAAATGGCACTTTGGGACTGTGAAAGTGACATTTTGGCCCTGTTGTCCCAAACTGCCCCAGCACTTCCCACACTGCTCAAAGTGGCTAGCTTTCATCCCAACACAGTTTATAGGGCCATACGGTACATAGTTTTCAAGTTACAGACTAAGCTAAGCAAAAGTGAACCAGGCCTTTTTACTGTGAAAATGGCACTTTGGGACTGTGAAAGTGACATTTTGGCCCTGTTGTCCCAAACTGCCCCAGCACTTCCCACATTGCTCAAAGTGGCTAGCTTTCATCCCAACACAGTTTATAGGGCCATACGGTACATAGTTTTCAAGTTACAGACTAAGCTAAGCAAAAGTGAACCAGGCCTTTTTACTGTGAAAATGGCACTTTGGGACTGTGAAAGTGACATTTTGGCCCTGTTGTCCCAAACTGCCCCAGCACTTCCCACATTGCTCAAAGTGGCTAGCTTTCATCCCAACACAGTTTATAGGGCCATACGGTACATAGTTTTCAAGTTACAGACTAAGCTAAGCAAAATGAATCTTTTTTTTTTTACTGTGAAAACGGCACTTTGGGACTGTGAAAGTGACATTTTGGCCCTGTTGTCCCAAACTGCCCCAGCACTTCCCACATTGCTCAAAGTGGCTAGCTTTCATCCCAACACAGTTTATAGGGCCATACGGTACATAGTTTTCAAGTTACAGACTAAGCTAAGCAACAGTGAACCAGGCCTTTTTACTGTGAAAATGGCACTTTGGGACTGTGAAAGTGACATTTTGGCCCTGTTGTCCCAAACTGCCCCAGCACTTCCCACATTGCTCAAAGTGGCTAGCTTTCATCCCAACACAGTTTATAGGGCCATACGGTACATAGTTTTCAAGTTACAGACTAAGCTAAGCAAAAGTGAACCAGGCCTTTTTACTGTGAAAATGGCACTTTGGGACTGTGAAAGTGACATTTTGGCCCTGTTGTCCCAAACTGCCCCAGCACTTCCCACATTGCTCAAAGTGGCTAGCTTTCATCCCAACACAGTTTATAGGGCCATACGGTACATAGTTTTCAAGTTACAGACTAAGCTAAGCAAAAGTGAACCAGGCCTTTTTACTGTGAAAATGGCACTTTGGGACTGTGAAAGTGACATTTTGGCCCTGTTGTCCCAAACTGCCCCAGCACTTCCCACATTGCTCAAAGTGGCTAGCTTTCATCCCAACACAGTTTATAGGGCCATACGGTACATAGTTTTCAAGTTACAGACTAAGCTAAGCAAAAGTGAACCAGGCCTTTTTACTGTGAAAATGGCACTTTGGGACTGTGAAAGTGACATTTTGGCCCTGTTCGTTCCCTGTTGTCCCAAACTGCCCCAGCTCTTGCCACAATGCTCAAAGTGGCTAGCTTTCATCCCAACACAGTTTATAGGGCCATACGGTACATAGTTTTCAAGTTACAGACTAAGCTAAGCAAAAGTGAACCAGGCCTTTTTACTGTGAAAATGGCACTTTGGGACTGTGAAAGTGACATTTTGGCCCTGTTGTCCCAAACTGCCCCAGCACTTCCCACATTGCTCAAAGTGGCTAGCTTTCATCCCAACACAGTTTATAGGGCCATACGGTACATAGTTTTCAAGTTACAGACTAAGCTAAGCAAAAGTGAACCAGGCCTTTTTACTGTGAAAATGGCACTTTGGGACTGTGAAAGTGACATTTTGGCCCTGTTGTCCCAAACTGCCCCAGCACTTCCCACATTGCTCAAAGTGGCTAGCTTTCATCCCAACACAGTTTATAGGGCCATACGGTACATAGTTTTCAAGTTACAGACTAAGCTAAGCAAAAGTGAACCAGGCCTTTTTACTGTGAAAATGGCACTTTGGGACTGTGAAAGTGACATTTTGGCCCTGTTGTCCCAAACTGCCCCAGCACTTCCCACATTGCTCAAAGTGGCTAGCTTTCATCCCAACACAGTTTATAGGGCCATACGGTACATAGTTTTCAAGTTACAGACTAAGCTAAGCAAAAGTGAACCAGGCCTTTTTACTGTGAAAATGGCACTTTGGGACTGTGAAAGTGACATTTTGGCCCTGTTGTCCCAAACTGCCCCAGCACTTCCCACATTGCTCAAAGTGGCTAGCTTTCATCCCAACACAGTTTATAGGGCCATACGGTACATAGTTTTCAAGTTACAGACTAAGCTAAGCAAAAGTGAACCAGGCCTTTTTACTGTGAAAATGGCACTTTGGGACTGTGAAAGTGACATTTTGGCCCTGTTGTCCCAAACTGCCCCAGCACTTCCCACATTGCTCAAAGTGGCTAGCTTTCATCCCAACACAGTTTATAGGGCCATACGGTACATAGTTTTCAAGTTACAGACTAAGCTAAGCAAAAGTGAACCAGGCCTTTTTACTGTGAAAATGGCACTTTGGGACTGTGAAAGTGACATTTTGGCCCTGTTCGTTCCCTGTTGTCCCAAACTGCCCCAGCTCTTGCCACAATGCTCAAAGTGGCTAGCTTTCATCCCAACACAGTTTATAGGGCCATACGGTACATAGTTTTCAAGTTACAGACTAAGCTAAGCAAAAGTGAACCAGGCCTTTTTACTGTGAAAATGGCACTTTGGGACTGTGAAAGTGACATTTTGGCCCTGTTGTCCCAAACTGCCCCAGCACTTCCCACATTGCTCAAAGTGGCTAGCTTTCATCCCAACACAGTTTATAGGGCCATACGGTACATAGTTTTCAAGTTACAGACTAAGCTAAGCAAAAGTGAACCAGGCCTTTTTACTGTGAAAATGGCACTTTGGGACTGTGAAAGTGACATTTTGGCCCTGTTGTCCCAAACTGCCCCAGCACTTCCCACATTGCTCAAAGTGGCTAGCTTTCATCCCAACACAGTTTATAGGGCCATACGGTACATAGTTTTCAAGTTACAGACAAAGCTAAGCAAAATGAATCTTTTTTTTTTTACTGTGAAAACGGCACTTTGGGACTGTGAAAGTGACATTTTGGCCCTGTTGTCCCAAACTGCCCCAGCACTTCCCACATTGCTCAAAGTGGCTAGCTTTCATCCCAACACAGTTTATAGGGCCATACGGTACATAGTTTTCAAGTTACAGACTAAGCTAAGCAAAATGAATCTGTTTTTTTTTACTGTGAAAATGGCACTTTGGGACTGTGAAAGTGACATTTTGGCCCTGTTGTCCCAAACTGCCCCAGCACTTCCCACATTGCTCAAAGTGGCTAGCTTTCATCCCAACACAGTTTATAGGGCCATACGGTACATAGTTTTCAAGTTACAGACTAAGCTAAGCAAAAGTGAACCAGGCCTTTTTACTGTGAAAATGGCACTTTGGGACTGTGAAAGTGACATTTTGGCCCTGTTGTCCCAAACTGCCCCAGCACTTCCCACATTGCTCAAAGTGGCTAGCTTTCATCCCAACACAGTTTATAGGGCCATACGGTACATAGTTTTCAAGTTACAGACTAAGCTAAGCAAAATGAATCTGTTTTTTTTTTACTGTGAAAATGGCACTTTGGGACTGTGAAAGTGACATTTTGGCCCTGTTGTCCCAAACTGCCCCAGCACTTCCCACATTGCTCAAAGTGGCTAGCTTTCATCCCAACACAGTTTATAGGGCCATACGGTACATAGTTTTCAAGTTACAGACTAAGCTAAGCAAAAGTGAACCAGGCCTTTTTACTGTGAAAATGGCACTTTGGGACTGTGAAAGTGACATTTTGGCCCTGTTGTCCCAAACTGCCCCAGCACTTCCCACATTGCTCAAAGTGGCTAGCTTTCATCCCAACACAGTTTATAGGGCCATACGGTACATAGTTTTCAAGTTACAGACTAAGCTAAGCAAAAGTGAACCAGGCCTTTTTACTGTGAAAATGGCACTTTGGGACTGTGAAAGTGACATTTTGGCCCTGTTGTCCCAAACTGCCCCAGCACTTCCCACATTGCTCAAAGTGGCTAGCTTTCATCCCAACACAGTTTATAGGGCCATACGGTACATAGTTTTCAAGTTACAGACTAAGCTAAGCAAAATGAATCTGTTTTTTTTTTACTGTGAAAATGGCACTTTGGGACTGTGAAAGTGACATTTTGGCCCTGTTGTCCCAAACTGCCCCAGCACTTCCCACATTGCTCAAAGTGGCTAGCTTTCATCCCAACACAGTTTATAGGGCCATACGGTACATAGTTTTCAAGTTACAGACTAAGCTAAGCAAAAGTGAACCAGGCCTTTTTACTGTGAAAATGGCACTTTGGGACTGTGAAAGTGACATTTTGGCCCTGTTGTCCCAAACTGCCCCAGCACTTCCCACATTGCTCAAAGTGGCTAGCTTTCATCCCAACACAGTTTATAGGGCCATACGGTACATAGTTTTCAAGTTACAGACTAAGCTAAGCAAAAGTGAACCAGGCCTTTTTACTGTGAAAATGGCACTTTGGGACTGTGAAAGTGACATTTTGGCCCTGTTGTCCCAAACTGCCCCAGCACTTCCCACATTGCTCAAAGTGGCTAGCTTTCATCCCAACACAGTTTATAGGGCCATACGGTACATAGTTTTCAAGTTACAGACTAAGCTAAGCAAAATGAATCTTTTTTTTTTTACTGTGAAAACGGCACTTTCGGACTGTGAAAGTGACATTTTGGCCCTGTTGTCCCAAACTGCCCCAGCACTTCCCACATTGCTCAAAGTGGCTAGCTTTCATCCCAACACAGTTTATAGGGCCATACGGTACATAGTTTTCAAGTTACAGACTAAGCTAAGCAAAAGTGAACCAGGCCTTTTTACTGTGAAAATGGCACTTTGGGACTGTGAAAGTGACATTTTGGCCCTGTTGTCCCAAACTGCCCCAGCACTTCCCACATTGCTCAAAGTGGCTAGCTTTCATCCCAACACAGTTTATAGGGCCATACGGTACATAGTTTTCAAGTTACAGACTAAGCTAAGCAAAAGTGAACCAGGCCTTTTTACTGTGAAAATGGCACTTTGGGACTGTGAAAGTGACATTTTGGCCCTGTTGTCCCAAACTGCCCCAGCACTTCCCACATTGCTCAAAGTGGCTAGCTTTCATCCCAACACAGTTTATAGGGCCATACGGTACATAGTTTTCAAGTTACAGACTAAGCTAAGCAAAAGTGAACCAGTAACTTGAAAACTATGTACCGTATGGCCCTATAAACTGTGTTGGGATGAAAGCTAGCCACTTTGAGCAATGTGGGAAGTGCTGGGGCAGTTTGGGACAACAGGGCCAAAATGTCACTTTCACAGTCCCAAAGTGCCATTTTCACAGTAAAAAAAAACAGATTCATTTTGCTTAGCTTAGTCTGTAACTTGAAAACTATGTACCGTATGGCCCTATAAACTGTGTTGGGATGAAAGCTAGCCACTTTGAGCAATGTGGGAAGTGCTGGGGCAGTTTGGGACAACAGGGCCAAAATGTCACTTTCACAGTCCCAAAACGCCGTTTTCACAGTAAAAAAAAAAAGATTCATTTTGCTTAGCTTTGTCTGTAACTTGAAAACTATGTACCGTATGGCCCTATAAACTGTGTTGGGATGAAAGCTAGCCACTTTGAGCAATGTGGGAAGTGCTGGGGCAGTTTGGGACAACAGGGCCAAAATGTCACTTTCACAGTCCCAAAGTGCCATTTTCACAGTAAAAAGGCCTGGTTCACTTTTGCTTAGCTTAGTCTGTAACTTGAAAACTATGTACCGTATGGCCCTATAAACTGTGTTGGGATGAAAGCTAGCCACTTTGAGCAATGTGGGAAGTGCTGGGGCAGTTTGGGACAACAGGGCCAAAATGTCACTTTCACAGTCCCAAAGTGCCATTTTCACAGTAAAAAGGCCTGGTTCACTTTTGCTTAGCTTAGTCTGTAACTTGAAAACTATGTACCGTATGGCCCTATAAACTGTGTTGGGATGAAAGCTAGCCACTTTGAGCAATGTGGGAAGTGCTGGGGCAGTTTGGGACAACAGGGCCAAAATGTCACTTTCACAGTCCCAAAGTGCCGTTTTCACAGTAAAAAAAAAAAGATTCATTTTGCTTAGCTTAGTCTGTAACTTGAAAACTATGTACCGTATGGCCCTATAAACTGTGTTGGGATGAAAGCTAGCCACTTTGAGCAATGTGGGAAGTGCTGGGGCAGTTTGGGACAACAGGGCCAAAATGTCACTTTCACAGTCCCAAAGTGCCATTTTCACAGTAAAAAGGCCTGGTTCACTTTTGCTTAGCTTAGTCTGTAACTTGAAAACTATGTACCGTATGGCCCTATAAACTGTGTTGGGATGAAAGCTAGCCACTTTGAGCAATGTGGGAAGTGCTGGGGCAGTTTGGGACAACAGGGCCAAAATGTCACTTTCACAGTCCCAAAGTGCCATTTTCACAGTAAAAAGGCCTGGTTCACTTTTGCTTAGCTTAGTCTGTAACTTGAAAACTATGTACCGTATGGCCCTATAAACTGTGTTGGGATGAAAGCTAGCCACTTTGAGCAATGTGGGAAGTGCTGGGGCAGTTTGGGACAACAGGGCCAAAATGTCACTTTCACAGTCCCAAAGTGCCATTTTCACAGTAAAAAAAAACAGATTCATTTTGCTTAGCTTAGTCTGTAACTTGAAAACTATGTACCGTATGGCCCTATAAACTGTGTTGGGATGAAAGCTAGCCACTTTGAGCAATGTGGGAAGTGCTGGGGCAGTTTGGGACAACAGGGCCAAAATGTCACTTTCACAGTCCCAAAGTGCCGTTTTCACAGTAAAAAAAAAAAGATTCATTTTGCTTAGCTTTGTCTGTAACTTGAAAACTATGTACCGTATGGCCCTATAAACTGTGTTGGGATGAAAGCTAGCCACTTTGAGCAATGTGGGAAGTGCTGGGGCAGTTTGGGACAACAGGGCCAAAATGTCACTTTCACAGTCCCAAAGTGCCATTTTCACAGTAAAAAGGCCTGGTTCACTTTTGCTTAGCTTAGTCTGTAACTTGAAAACTATGTACCGTATGGCCCTATAAACTGTGTTGGGATGAAAGCTAGCCACTTTGAGCATTGTGGCAAGAGCTGGGGCAGTTTGGGACAACAGGGAACGAACAGGGCCAAAATGTCACTTTCACAGTCCCAAAGTGCCATTTTCACAGTAAAAAGGCCTGGTTCACTTTTGCTTAGCTTAGTCTGTAACTTGAAAACTATGTACCGTATGGCCCTATAAACTGTGTTGGGATGAAAGCTAGCCACTTTGAGCAATGTGGGAAGTGCTGGGGCAGTTTGGGACAACAGGGCCAAAATGTCACTTTCACAGTCCCAAAGTGCCATTTTCACAGTAAAAAGGCCTGGTTCACTTTTGCTTAGCTTAGTCTGTAACTTGAAAACTATGTACCGTATGGCCCTATAAACTGTGTTGGGATGAAAGCTAGCCACTTTGAGCAGTGTGGGAAGTGCTGGGGCAGTTTGGGACAACAGGGCCAAAATGTCACTTTCACAGTCCCAAAGTGCCATTTTCACAGTAAAAAGGCCTGGTTCACTTTTGCTTAGCTTAGTCTGTAACTTGAAAACTATGTACCGTATGGCCCTATAAACTGTGTTGGGATGAAAGCTAGCCACTTTGAGCATTGTGGCAAGAGCTGGGGCAGTTTGGGACAACAGGGAACGAACAGGGCCAAAATGTCACTTTCACAGTCCCAAAGTGCCATTTTCACAGTAAAAAGGCCTGGTTCACTTTTGCTTAGCTTAGTCTGTAACTTGAAAACTATGTACCGTATGGCCCTATAAACTGTGTTGGGATGAAAGCTAGCCACTTTGAGCAATGTGGGAAGTGCTGGGGCAGTTTGGGACAACAGGGCCAAAATGTCACTTTCACAGTCCCAAAGTGCCATTTTCACAGTAAAAAGGCCTGGTTCACTTTTGCTTAGCTTAGTCTGTAACTTGAAAACTATGTACCGTATGGCCCTATAAACTGTGTTGGGATGAAAGCTAGCCACTTTGAGCAATGTGGGAAGTGCTGGGGCAGTTTGGGACAACAGGGCCAAAATGTCACTTTCACAGTCCCAAAGTGCCATTTTCACAGTAAAAAGGCCTGGTTCACTTTTGCTTAGCTTAGTCTGTAACTTGAAAACTATGTACCGTATGGCCCTATAAACTGTGTTGGGATGAAAGCTAGCCACTTTGAGCAATGTGGGAAGTGCTGGGGCAGTTTGGGACAACAGGGCCAAAATGTCACTTTCACAGTCCCAAAGTGCCATTTTCACAGTAAAAAGGCCTGGTTCACTTTTGCTTAGCTTAGTCTGTAACTTGAAAACTATGTACCGTATGGCCCTATAAACTGTGTTGGGATGAAAGCTAGCCACTTTGAGCAATGTGGGAAGTGCTGGGGCAGTTTGGGACAACAGGGCCAAAATGTCACTTTCACAGTCCCAAAGTGCCATTTTCACAGTAAAAAGGCCTGGTTCACTTTTGCTTAGCTTAGTCTGTAACTTGAAAACTATGTACCGTATGGCCCTATAAACTGTGTTGGGATGAAAGCTAGCCACTTTGAGCAATGTGGGAAGTGCTGGGGCAGTTTGGGACAACAGGGCCAAAATGTCACTTTCACAGTCCCAAAGTGCCATTTTCACAGTAAAAAGGCCTGGTTCACTTTTGCTTAGCTTAGTCTGTAACTTGAAAACTATGTACCGTATGGCCCTATAAACTGTGTTGGGATGAAAGCTAGCCACTTTGAGCAATGTGGGAAGTGCTGGGGCAGTTTGGGACAACAGGGCCAAAATGTCACTTTCACAGTCCCAAAGTGCCATTTTCACAGTAAAAAGGCCTGGTTCACTTTTGCTTAGCTTAGTCTGTAACTTGAAAACTATGTACCGTATGGCCCTATAAACTGTGTTGGGATGAAAGCTAGCCACTTTGAGCATTGTGGCAAGAGCTGGGGCAGTTTGGGACAACAGGGAACGAACAGGGCCAAAATGTCACTTTCACAGTCCCAAAGTGCCATTTTCACAGTAAAAAGGCCTGGTTCACTTTTGCTTAGCTTAGTCTGTAACTTGAAAACTATGTACCGTATGGCCCTATAAACTGTGTTGGGATGAAAGCTAGCCACTTTGAGCAATGTGGGAAGTGCTGGGGCAGTTTGGGACAACAGGGCCAAAATGTCACTTTCACAGTCCCAAAGTGCCATTTTCACAGTAAAAAGGCCTGGTTCACTTTTGCTTAGCTTAGTCTGTAACTTGAAAACTATGTACCGTATGGCCCTATAAACTGTGTTGGGATGAAAGCTAGCCACTTTGAGCAATGTGGGAAGTGCTGGGGCAGTTTGGGACAACAGGGCCAAAATGTCACTTTCACAGTCCCAAAGTGCCATTTTCACAGTAAAAAGGCCTGGTTCACTTTTGCTTAGCTTAGTCTGTAACTTGAAAACTATGTACCGTATGGCCCTATAAACTGTGTTGGGATGAAAGCTAGCCACTTTGAGCAATGTGGGAAGTGCTGGGGCAGTTTGGGACAACAGGGCCAAAATGTCACTTTCACAGTCCCAAAGTGCCATTTTCACAGTAAAAAGGCCTGGTTCACTTTTGCTTAGCTTAGTCTGTAACTTGAAAACTATGTACCGTATGGCCCTATAAACTGTGTTGGGATGAAAGCTAGCCACTTTGAGCAATGTGGGAAGTGCTGGGGCAGTTTGGGACAACAGGGCCAAAATGTCACTTTCACAGTCCCAAAGTGCCGTTTTCACAGTAAAAAAAAAAAGATTCATTTTGCTTAGCTTAGTCTGTAACTTGAAAACTATGTACCGTATGGCCCTATAAACTGTGTTGGGATGAAAGCTAGCCACTTTGAGCAATGTGGGAAGTGCTGGGGCAGTTTGGGACAACAGGGCCAAAATGTCACTTTCACAGTCCCAAAGTGCCATTTTCACAGTAAAAAGGCCTGGTTCACTTTTGCTTAGCTTAGTCTGTAACTTGAAAACTATGTACCGTATGGCCCTATAAACTGTGTTGGGATGAAAGCTAGCCACTTTGAGCAATGTGGGAAGTGCTGGGGCAGTTTGGGACAACAGTGCCAAAATGTCACTTTCACAGTCCCAAAGTGCCATTTTCACAGTAAAAAGGCCTGGTTCACTTTTGCTTAGCTTAGTCTGTAACTTGAAAACTATGTACCGTATGGCCCTATAAACTGTGTTGGGATGAAAGCTAGCCACTTTGAGCAGTGTGGGAAGTGCTGGGGCAGTTTGGGACAACAGGGCCAAAATGTCACTTTCACAGTCCCAAAGTGCCATTTTCACAGTAAAAAGGCCTGGTTCACTTTTGCTTAGCTTAGTCTGTAACTTGAAAACTATGTACCGTATGGCCCTATAAACTGTGTTGGGATGAAAGCTAGCCACTTTGAGCATTGTGGCAAGAGCTGGGGCAGTTTGGGACAACAGGGAACGAACAGGGCCAAAATGTCACTTTCACAGTCCCAAAGTGCCATTTTCACAGTAAAAAGGCCTGGTTCACTTTTGCTTAGCTTAGTCTGTAACTTGAAAACTATGTACCGTATGGCCCTATAAACTGTGTTGGGATGAAAGCTAGCCACTTTGAGCAATGTGGGAAGTGCTGGGGCAGTTTGGGACAACAGGGCCAAAATGTCACTTTCACAGTCCCAAAGTGCCATTTTCACAGTAAAAAGGCCTGGTTCACTTTTGCTTAGCTTAGTCTGTAACTTGAAAACTATGTACCGTATGGCCCTATAAACTGTGTTGGGATGAAAGCTAGCCACTTTGAGCAATGTGGGAAGTGCTGGGGCAGTTTGGGACAACAGGGCCAAAATGTCACTTTCACAGTCCCAAAGTGCCATTTTCACAGTAAAAAGGCCTGGTTCACTTTTGCTTAGCTTAGTCTGTAACTTGAAAACTATGTACCGTATGGCCCTATAAACTGTGTTGGGATGAAAGCTAGCCACTTTGAGCAATGTGGGAAGTGCTGGGGCAGTTTGGGACAACAGGGCCAAAATGTCACTTTCACAGTCCCAAAGTGCCGTTTTCACAGTAAAAAAAAAAAGATTCATTTTGCTTAGCTTAGTCTGTAACTTGAAAACTATGTACCGTATGGCCCTATAAACTGTGTTGGGATGAAAGCTAGCCACTTTGAGCAATGTGGGAAGTGCTGGGGCAGTTTGGGACAACAGGGCCAAAATGTCACTTTCACAGTCCCAAAGTGCCATTTTCACAGTAAAAAGGCCTGGTTCACTTTTGCTTAGCTTAGTCTGTAACTTGAAAACTATGTACCGTATGGCCCTATAAACTGTGTTGGGATGAAAGCTAGCCACTTTGAGCAATGTGGGAAGTGCTGGGGCAGTTTGGGACAACAGGGCCAAAATGTCACTTTCACAGTCCCAAAGTGCCATTTTCACAGTAAAAAGGCCTGGTTCACTTTTGCTTAGCTTAGTCTGTAACTTGAAAACTATGTACCGTATGGCCCTATAAACTGTGTTGGGATGAAAGCTAGCCACTTTGAGCAATGTGGGAAGTGCTGGGGCAGTTTGGGACAACAGGGCCAAAATGTCACTTTCACAGTCCCAAAGTGCCATTTTCACAGTAAAAAAAAAACAGATTCATTTTGCTTAGCTTAGTCTGTAACTTGAAAACTATGTACCGTATGGCCCTATAAACTGTGTTGGGATGAAAGCTAGCCACTTTGAGCAATGTGGGAAGTGCTGGGGCAGTTTGGGACAACAGGGCCAAAATGTCACTTTCACAGTCCCAAAGTGCCATTTTCACAGTAAAAAGGCCTGGTTCACTTTTGCTTAGCTTAGTCTGTAACTTGAAAACTATGTACCGTATGGCCCTATAAACTGTGTTGGGATGAAAGCTAGCCACTTTGAGCAATGTGGGAAGTGCTGGGGCAGTTTGGGACAACAGGGCCAAAATGTCACTTTCACAGTCCCAAAGTGCCGTTTTCACAGTAAAAAAAAAAAGATTCATTTTGCTTAGCTTTGTCTGTAACTTGAAAACTATGTACCGTATGGCCCTATAAACTGTGTTGGGATGAAAGCTAGCCACTTTGAGCAATGTGGGAAGTGCTGGGGCAGTTTGGGACAACAGGGCCAAAATGTCACTTTCACAGTCCCAAAGTGCCATTTTCACAGTAAAAAGGCCTGGTTCACTTTTGCTTAGCTTAGTCTGTAACTTGAAAACTATGTACCGTATGGCCCTATAAACTGTGTTGGGATGAAAGCTAGCCACTTTGAGCAATGTGGGAAGTGCTGGGGCAGTTTGGGACAACAGGGCCAAAATGTCACTTTCACAGTCCCAAAGTGCCATTTTCACAGTAAAAAGGCCTGGTTCACTTTTGCTTAGCTTAGTCTGTAACTTGAAAACTATGTACCGTATGGCCCTATAAACTGTGTTGGGATGAAAGCTAGCCACTTTGAGCATTGTGGCAAGAGCTGGGGCAGTTTGGGACAACAGGGAACGAACAGGGCCAAAATGTCACTTTCACAGTCCCAAAGTGCCATTTTCACAGTAAAAAGGCCTGGTTCACTTTTGCTTAGCTTAGTCTGTAACTTGAAAACTATGTACCGTATGGCCCTATAAACTGTGTTGGGATGAAAGCTAGCCACTTTGAGCAATGTGGGAAGTGCTGGGGCAGTTTGGGACAACAGGGCCAAAATGTCACTTTCACAGTCCCAAAGTGCCATTTTCACAGTAAAAAGGCCTGGTTCACTTTTGCTTAGCTTAGTCTGTAACTTGAAAACTATGTACCGTATGGCCCTATAAACTGTGTTGGGATGAAAGCTAGCCACTTTGAGCAATGTGGGAAGTGCTGGGGCAGTTTGGGACAACAGGGCCAAAATGTCACTTTCACAGTCCCAAAGTGCCATTTTCACAGTAAAAAGGCCTGGTTCACTTTTGCTTAGCTTAGTCTGTAACTTGAAAACTATGTACCGTATGGCCCTATAAACTGTGTTGGGATGAAAGCTAGCCACTTTGAGCAATGTGGGAAGTGCTGGGGCAGTTTGGGACAACAGGGCCAAAATGTCACTTTCACAGTCCCAAAGTGCCATTTTCACAGTAAAAAGGCCTGGTTCACTTTTGCTTAGCTTAGTCTGTAACTTGAAAACTATGTACCGTATGGCCCTATAAACTGTGTTGGGATGAAAGCTAGCCACTTTGAGCAATGTGGGAAGTGCTGGGGCAGTTTGGGACAACAGGGCCAAAATGTCACTTTCACAGTCCCAAAGTGCCATTTTCACAGTAAAAAGGCCTGGTTCACTTTTGCTTAGCTTAGTCTGTAACTTGAAAACTATGTACCGTATGGCCCTATAAACTGTGTTGGGATGAAAGCTAGCCACTTTGAGCAGTGTGGGAAGTGCTGGGGCAGTTTGGGACAACAGGGCCAAAATGTCACTTTCACAGTCCCAAAGTGCCATTTTCACAGTAAAAAGGCCTGGTTCACTTTTGCTTAGCTTAGTCTGTAACTTGAAAACTATGTACCGTATGGCCCTATAAACTGTGTTGGGATGAAAGCTAGCCACTTTGAGCATTGTGGCAAGAGCTGGGGCAGTTTGGGACAACAGGGAACGAACAGGGCCAAAATGTCACTTTCACAGTCCCAAAGTGCCATTTTCACAGTAAAAAGGCCTGGTTCACTTTTGCTTAGCTTAGTCTGTAACTTGAAAACTATGTACCGTATGGCCCTATAAACTGTGTTGGGATGAAAGCTAGCCACTTTGAGCAATGTGGGAAGTGCTGGGGCAGTTTGGGACAACAGGGCCAAAATGTCACTTTCACAGTCCCAAAGTGCCATTTTCACAGTAAAAAGGCCTGGTTCACTTTTGCTTAGCTTAGTCTGTAACTTGAAAACTATGTACCGTATGGCCCTATAAACTGTGTTGGGATGAAAGCTAGCCACTTTGAGCAATGTGGGAAGTGCTGGGGCAGTTTGGGACAAAGGGCCAAAATGTCACTTTCACAGTCCCAAAGTGCCATTTTCACAGTAAAAAGGCCTGGTTCACTTTTGCTTAGCTTAGTCTGTAACTTGAAAACTATGTACCGTATGGCCCTATAAACTGTGTTGGGATGAAAGCTAGCCACTTTGAGCAATGTGGGAAGTGCTGGGGCAGTTTGGGACAACAGGGCCAAAATGTCACTTTCACAGTCCCAAAGTGCCATTTTCACAGTAAAAAGGCCTGGTTCACTTTTGCTTAGCTTAGTCTGTAACTTGAAAACTATGTACCGTATGGCCCTATAAACTGTGTTGGGATGAAAGCTAGCCACTTTGAGCAATGTGGGAAGTGCTGGGGCAGTTTGGGACAACAGGGCCAAAATGTCACTTTCACAGTCCCAAAGTGCCATTTTCACAGTAAAAAGGCCTGGTTCACTTTTGCTTAGCTTAGTCTGTAACTTGAAAACTATGTACCGTATGGCCCTATAAACTGTGTTGGGATGAAAGCTAGCCACTTTGAGCAATGTGGGAAGTGCTGGGGCAGTTTGGGACAACAGGGCCAAAATGTCACTTTCACAGTCCCAAAGTGCCATTTTCACAGTAAAAAGGCCTGGTTCACTTTTGCTTAGCTTAGTCTGTAACTTGAAAACTATGTACCGTATGGCCCTATAAACTGTGTTGGGATGAAAGCTAGCCACTTTGAGCATTGTGGCAAGAGCTGGGGCAGTTTGGGACAACAGGGAACGAACAGGGCCAAAATGTCACTTTCACAGTCCCAAAGTGCCATTTTCACAGTAAAAAGGCCTGGTTCACTTTTGCTTAGCTTAGTCTGTAACTTGAAAACTATGTACCGTATGGCCCTATAAACTGTGTTGGGATGAAAGCTAGCCACTTTGAGCAATGTGGGAAGTGCTGGGGCAGTTTGGGACAACAGGGCCAAAATGTCACTTTCACAGTCCCAAAGTGCCATCTTCACAGTAAAAAGGCCTGGTTCACTTTTGCTTAGCTTAGTCTGTAACTTGAAAACTATGTACCGTATGGCCCTATAAACTGTGTTGGGATGAAAGCTAGCCACTTTGAGCAATGTGGGAAGTGCTGGGGCAGTTTGGGACAACAGGGCCAAAATGTCACTTTCACAGTCCCAAAGTGCCATTTTCACAGTAAAAAGGCCTGGTTCACTTTTGCTTAGCTTAGTCTGTAACTTGAAAACTATGTACCGTATGGCCCTATAAACTGTGTTGGGATGAAAGCTAGCCACTTTGAGCAATGTGGGAAGTGCTGGGGCAGTTTGGGACAACAGGGCCAAAATGTCACTTTCACAGTCCCAAAGTGCCATTTTCACAGTAAAAAGGCCTGGTTCACTTTTGCTTAGCTTAGTCTGTAACTTGAAAACTATGTACCGTATGGCCCTATAAACTGTGTTGGGATGAAAGCTAGCCACTTTGAGCAGTGTGGGAAGTGCTGGGGCAGTTTGGGACAACAGGGCCAAAATGTCACTTTCACAGTCCCAAAGTGCCATTTTCACAGTAAAAAGGCCTGGTTCACTTTTGCTTAGCTTAGTCTGTAACTTGAAAACTATGTACCGTATGGCCCTATAAACTGTGTTGGGATGAAAGCTAGCCACTTTGAGCATTGTGGCAAGAGCTGGGGCAGTTTGGGACAACAGGGAACGAACGGGGCCAAAATGTCACTTTCACAGTCCCAAAGTGCCATTTTCACAGTAAAAAGGCCTGGTTCACTTTTGCTTAGCTTAGTCTGTAACTTGAAAACTATGTACCGTATGGCCCTATAAACTGTGTTGGGATGAAAGCTAGCCACTTTGAGCAATGTGGGAAGTGCTGGGGCAGTTTGGGACAACAGGGCCAAAATGTCACTTTCACAGTCCCAAAGTGCCATTTTCACAGTAAAAAGGCCTGGTTCACTTTTGCTTAGCTTAGTCTGTAACTTGAAAACTATGTACCGTATGGCCCTATAAACTGTGTTGGGATGAAAGCTAGCCACTTTGAGCAATGTGGGAAGTGCTGGGGCAGTTTGGGACAACAGGGCCAAAATGTCACTTTCACAGTCCCAAAGTGCCATTTTCACAGTAAAAATTTTCAAAATTTTCAAAGTGGCTAGCTTTCATCCCAACACAGTTTATAGGGCCATACGGTACATAGTTTTCAAGTTACAGACTAAGCTAAGCAAAAGTGAACCAGGCCTTTTTACTGTGAAAATGGCACTTTGGGACTGTGAAAGTGACATTTTGGCCCTGTTGTCCCAAACTGCCCCAGCACTTCCCACATTGCTCAAAGTGGCTAGCTTTCATCCCAACACAGTTTATAGGGCCATACGGTACATAGTTTTCAAGTTACAGACTAAGCTAAGCAAAAGTGAACCAGGCCTTTTTACTGTGAAAATGGCACTTTGGGACTGTGAAAGTGACATTTTGGCCCTGTTGTCCCAAACTGCCCCAGCACTTCCCACATTGCTCAAAGTGGCTAGCTTTCATCCCAACACAGTTTATAGGGCCATACGGTACATAGTTTTCAAGTTACAGACTAAGCTAAGCAAAAGTGAACCAGGCCTTTTTACTGTGAAAATGGCACTTTGGGACTGTGAAAGTGACATTTTGGCCCTGTTCGTTCCCTGTTGTCCCAAACTGCCCCAGCTCTTGCCACAATGCTCAAAGTGGCTAGCTTTCATCCCAACACAGTTTATAGGGCCATACGGTACATAGTTTTCAAGTTACAGACTAAGCTAAGCAAAAGTGAACCAGGCCTTTTTACTGTGAAAATGGCACTTTGGGACTGTGAAAGTGACATTTTGGCCCTGTTGTCCCAAACTGCCCCAGCACTTCCCACACTGCTCAAAGTGGCTAGCTTTCATCCCAACACAGTTTATAGGGCCATACGGTACATAGTTTTCAAGTTACAGACTAAGCTAAGCAAAAGTGAACCAGGCCTTTTTACTGTGAAAATGGCACTTTGGGACTGTGAAAGTGACATTTTGGCCCTGTTGTCCCAAACTGCCCCAGCACTTCCCACATTGCTCAAAGTGGCTAGCTTTCATCCCAACACAGTTTATAGGGCCATACGGTACATAGTTTTCAAGTTACAGACTAAGCTAAGCAAAAGTGAACCAGGCCTTTTTACTGTGAAAATGGCACTTTGGGACTGTGAAAGTGACATTTTGGCCCTGTTGTCCCAAACTGCCCCAGCACTTCCCACATTGCTCAAAGTGGCTAGCTTTCATCCCAACACAGTTTATAGGGCCATACGGTACATAGTTTTCAAGTTACAGACTAAGCTAAGCAAAATGAATCTTTTTTTTTTTACTGTGAAAACGGCACTTTGGGACTGTGAAAGTGACATTTTGGCCCTGTTGTCCCAAACTGCCCCAGCACTTCCCACATTGCTCAAAGTGGCTAGCTTTCATCCCAACACAGTTTATAGGGCCATACGGTACATAGTTTTCAAGTTACAGACTAAGCTAAGCAACAGTGAACCAGGCCTTTTTACTGTGAAAATGGCACTTTGGGACTGTGAAAGTGACATTTTGGCCCTGTTGTCCCAAACTGCCCCAGCACTTCCCACATTGCTCAAAGTGGCTAGCTTTCATCCCAACACAGTTTATAGGGCCATACGGTACATAGTTTTCAAGTTACAGACTAAGCTAAGCAAAAGTGAACCAGGCCTTTTTACTGTGAAAATGGCACTTTGGGACTGTGAAAGTGACATTTTGGCCCTGTTGTCCCAAACTGCCCCAGCACTTCCCACATTGCTCAAAGTGGCTAGCTTTCATCCCAACACAGTTTATAGGGCCATACGGTACATAGTTTTCAAGTTACAGACTAAGCTAAGCAAAAGTGAACCAGGCCTTTTTACTGTGAAAATGGCACTTTGGGACTGTGAAAGTGACATTTTGGCCCTGTTGTCCCAAACTGCCCCAGCACTTCCCACATTGCTCAAAGTGGCTAGCTTTCATCCCAACACAGTTTATAGGGCCATACGGTACATAGTTTTCAAGTTACAGACTAAGCTAAGCAAAAGTGAACCAGGCCTTTTTACTGTGAAAATGGCACTTTGGGACTGTGAAAGTGACATTTTGGCCCTGTTCGTTCCCTGTTGTCCCAAACTGCCCCAGCTCTTGCCACAATGCTCAAAGTGGCTAGCTTTCATCCCAACACAGTTTATAGGGCCATACGGTACATAGTTTTCAAGTTACAGACTAAGCTAAGCAAAAGTGAACCAGGCCTTTTTACTGTGAAAATGGCACTTTGGGACTGTGAAAGTGACATTTTGGCCCTGTTGTCCCAAACTGCCCCAGCACTTCCCACATTGCTCAAAGTGGCTAGCTTTCATCCCAACACAGTTTATAGGGCCATACGGTACATAGTTTTCAAGTTACAGACTAAGCTAAGCAAAAGTGAACCAGGCCTTTTTACTGTGAAAATGGCACTTTGGGACTGTGAAAGTGACATTTTGGCCCTGTTGTCCCAAACTGCCCCAGCACTTCCCACATTGCTCAAAGTGGCTAGCTTTCATCCCAACACAGTTTATAGGGCCATACGGTACATAGTTTTCAAGTTACAGACTAAGCTAAGCAAAAGTGAACCAGGCCTTTTTACTGTGAAAATGGCACTTTGGGACTGTGAAAGTGACATTTTGGCCCTGTTGTCCCAAACTGCCCCAGCACTTCCCACATTGCTCAAAGTGGCTAGCTTTCATCCCAACACAGTTTATAGGGCCATACGGTACATAGTTTTCAAGTTACAGACTAAGCTAAGCAAAAGTGAACCAGGCCTTTTTACTGTGAAAATGGCACTTTGGGACTGTGAAAGTGACATTTTGGCCCTGTTGTCCCAAACTGCCCCAGCACTTCCCACATTGCTCAAAGTGGCTAGCTTTCATCCCAACACAGTTTATAGGGCCATACGGTACATAGTTTTCAAGTTACAGACTAAGCTAAGCAAAAGTGAACCAGGCCTTTTTACTGTGAAAATGGCACTTTGGGACTGTGAAAGTGACATTTTGGCCCTGTTGTCCCAAACTGCCCCAGCACTTCCCACATTGCTCAAAGTGGCTAGCTTTCATCCCAACACAGTTTATAGGGCCATACGGTACATAGTTTTCAAGTTACAGACTAAGCTAAGCAAAAGTGAACCAGGCCTTTTTACTGTGAAAATGGCACTTTGGGACTGTGAAAGTGACATTTTGGCCCTGTTCGTTCCCTGTTGTCCCAAACTGCCCCAGCTCTTGCCACAATGCTCAAAGTGGCTAGCTTTCATCCCAACACAGTTTATAGGGCCATACGGTACATAGTTTTCAAGTTACAGACTAAGCTAAGCAAAAGTGAACCAGGCCTTTTTACTGTGAAAATGGCACTTTGGGACTGTGAAAGTGACATTTTGGCCCTGTTGTCCCAAACTGCCCCAGCACTTCCCACATTGCTCAAAGTGGCTAGCTTTCATCCCAACACAGTTTATAGGGCCATACGGTACATAGTTTTCAAGTTACAGACTAAGCTAAGCAAAAGTGAACCAGGCCTTTTTACTGTGAAAATGGCACTTTGGGACTGTGAAAGTGACATTTTGGCCCTGTTGTCCCAAACTGCCCCAGCACTTCCCACATTGCTCAAAGTGGCTAGCTTTCATCCCAACACAGTTTATAGGGCCATACGGTACATAGTTTTCAAGTTACAGACAAAGCTAAGCAAAATGAATCTTTTTTTTTTTACTGTGAAAACGGCACTTTGGGACTGTGAAAGTGACATTTTGGCCCTGTTGTCCCAAACTGCCCCAGCACTTCCCACATTGCTCAAAGTGGCTAGCTTTCATCCCAACACAGTTTATAGGGCCATACGGTACATAGTTTTCAAGTTACAGACTAAGCTAAGCAAAATGAATCTGTTTTTTTTTACTGTGAAAATGGCACTTTGGGACTGTGAAAGTGACATTTTGGCCCTGTTGTCCCAAACTGCCCCAGCACTTCCCACATTGCTCAAAGTGGCTAGCTTTCATCCCAACACAGTTTATAGGGCCATACGGTACATAGTTTTCAAGTTACAGACTAAGCTAAGCAAAAGTGAACCAGGCCTTTTTACTGTGAAAATGGCACTTTGGGACTGTGAAAGTGACATTTTGGCCCTGTTGTCCCAAACTGCCCCAGCACTTCCCACATTGCTCAAAGTGGCTAGCTTTCATCCCAACACAGTTTATAGGGCCATACGGTACATAGTTTTCAAGTTACAGACTAAGCTAAGCAAAATGAATCTGTTTTTTTTTTACTGTGAAAATGGCACTTTGGGACTGTGAAAGTGACATTTTGGCCCTGTTGTCCCAAACTGCCCCAGCACTTCCCACATTGCTCAAAGTGGCTAGCTTTCATCCCAACACAGTTTATAGGGCCATACGGTACATAGTTTTCAAGTTACAGACTAAGCTAAGCAAAAGTGAACCAGGCCTTTTTACTGTGAAAATGGCACTTTGGGACTGTGAAAGTGACATTTTGGCCCTGTTGTCCCAAACTGCCCCAGCACTTCCCACATTGCTCAAAGTGGCTAGCTTTCATCCCAACACAGTTTATAGGGCCATACGGTACATAGTTTTCAAGTTACAGACTAAGCTAAGCAAAAGTGAACCAGGCCTTTTTACTGTGAAAATGGCACTTTGGGACTGTGAAAGTGACATTTTGGCCCTGTTGTCCCAAACTGCCCCAGCACTTCCCACATTGCTCAAAGTGGCTAGCTTTCATCCCAACACAGTTTATAGGGCCATACGGTACATAGTTTTCAAGTTACAGACTAAGCTAAGCAAAATGAATCTGTTTTTTTTTTACTGTGAAAATGGCACTTTGGGACTGTGAAAGTGACATTTTGGCCCTGTTGTCCCAAACTGCCCCAGCACTTCCCACATTGCTCAAAGTGGCTAGCTTTCATCCCAACACAGTTTATAGGGCCATACGGTACATAGTTTTCAAGTTACAGACTAAGCTAAGCAAAAGTGAACCAGGCCTTTTTACTGTGAAAATGGCACTTTGGGACTGTGAAAGTGACATTTTGGCCCTGTTGTCCCAAACTGCCCCAGCACTTCCCACATTGCTCAAAGTGGCTAGCTTTCATCCCAACACAGTTTATAGGGCCATACGGTACATAGTTTTCAAGTTACAGACTAAGCTAAGCAAAAGTGAACCAGGCCTTTTTACTGTGAAAATGGCACTTTGGGACTGTGAAAGTGACATTTTGGCCCTGTTGTCCCAAACTGCCCCAGCACTTCCCACATTGCTCAAAGTGGCTAGCTTTCATCCCAACACAGTTTATAGGGCCATACGGTACATAGTTTTCAAGTTACAGACTAAGCTAAGCAAAATGAATCTTTTTTTTTTTACTGTGAAAACGGCACTTTCGGACTGTGAAAGTGACATTTTGGCCCTGTTGTCCCAAACTGCCCCAGCACTTCCCACATTGCTCAAAGTGGCTAGCTTTCATCCCAACACAGTTTATAGGGCCATACGGTACATAGTTTTCAAGTTACAGACTAAGCTAAGCAAAAGTGAACCAGGCCTTTTTACTGTGAAAATGGCACTTTGGGACTGTGAAAGTGACATTTTGGCCCTGTTGTCCCAAACTGCCCCAGCACTTCCCACATTGCTCAAAGTGGCTAGCTTTCATCCCAACACAGTTTATAGGGCCATACGGTACATAGTTTTCAAGTTACAGACTAAGCTAAGCAAAAGTGAACCAGGCCTTTTTACTGTGAAAATGGCACTTTGGGACTGTGAAAGTGACATTTTGGCCCTGTTGTCCCAAACTGCCCCAGCACTTCCCACATTGCTCAAAGTGGCTAGCTTTCATCCCAACACAGTTTATAGGGCCATACGGTACATAGTTTTCAAGTTACAGACTAAGCTAAGCAAAAGTGAACCAGGCCTTTTTACTGTGAAAATGGCACTTTGGGACTGTGAAAGTGACATTTTGGCCCTGTTCGTTCCCTGTTGTCCCAAACTGCCCCAGCTCTTGCCACAATGCTCAAAGTGGCTAGCTTTCATCCCAACACAGTTTATAGGGCCATACGGTACATAGTTTTCAAGTTACAGACTAAGCTAAGCAAAAGTGAACCAGGCCTTTTTACTGTGAAAATGGCACTTTGGGACTGTGAAAGTGACATTTTGGCCCTGTTGTCCCAAACTGCCCCAGCACTTCCCACACTGCTCAAAGTGGCTAGCTTTCATCCCAACACAGTTTATAGGGCCATACGGTACATAGTTTTCAAGTTACAGACTAAGCTAAGCAAAAGTGAACCAGGCCTTTTTACTGTGAAAATGGCACTTTGGGACTGTGAAAGTGACATTTTGGCCCTGTTGTCCCAAACTGCCCCAGCACTTCCCACATTGCTCAAAGTGGCTAGCTTTCATCCCAACACAGTTTATAGGGCCATACGGTACATAGTTTTCAAGTTACAGACTAAGCTAAGCAAAAGTGAACCAGGCCTTTTTACTGTGAAAATGGCACTTTGGGACTGTGAAAGTGACATTTTGGCCCTGTTCGTTCCCTGTTGTCCCAAACTGCCCCAGCTCTTGCCACAATGCTCAAAGTGGCTAGCTTTCATCCCAACACAGTTTATAGGGCCATACGGTACATAGTTTTCAAGTTACAGACTAAGCTAAGCAAAAGTGAACCAGGCCTTTTTACTGTGAAAATGGCACTTTGGGACTGTGAAAGTGACATTTTGGCCCTGTTGTCCCAAACTGCCCCAGCACTTCCCACATTGCTCAAAGTGGCTAGCTTTCATCCCAACACAGTTTATAGGGCCATACGGTACATAGTTTTCAAGTTACAGACTAAGCTAAGCAAAAGTGAACCAGGCCTTTTTACTGTGAAAATGGCACTTTGGGACTGTGAAAGTGACATTTTGGCCCTGTTGTCCCAAACTGCCCCAGCACTTCCCACATTGCTCAAAGTGGCTAGCTTTCATCCCAACACAGTTTATAGGGCCATACGGTACATAGTTTTCAAGTTACAGACAAAGCTAAGCAAAATGAATCTTTTTTTTTTTACTGTGAAAACGGCACTTTGGGACTGTGAAAGTGACATTTTGGCCCTGTTGTCCCAAACTGCCCCAGCACTTCCCACATTGCTCAAAGTGGCTAGCTTTCATCCCAACACAGTTTATAGGGCCATACGGTACATAGTTTTCAAGTTACAGACTAAGCTAAGCAAAATGAATCTGTTTTTTTTTACTGTGAAAATGGCACTTTGGGACTGTGAAAGTGACATTTTGGCCCTGTTGTCCCAAACTGCCCCAGCACTTCCCACATTGCTCAAAGTGGCTAGCTTTCATCCCAACACAGTTTATAGGGCCATACGGTACATAGTTTTCAAGTTACAGACTAAGCTAAGCAAAAGTGAACCAGGCCTTTTTACTGTGAAAATGGCACTTTGGGACTGTGAAAGTGACATTTTGGCCCTGTTGTCCCAAACTGCCCCAGCACTTCCCACATTGCTCAAAGTGGCTAGCTTTCATCCCAACACAGTTTATAGGGCCATACGGTACATAGTTTTCAAGTTACAGACTAAGCTAAGCAAAATGAATCTGTTTTTTTTTTACTGTGAAAATGGCACTTTGGGACTGTGAAAGTGACATTTTGGCCCTGTTGTCCCAAACTGCCCCAGCACTTCCCACATTGCTCAAAGTGGCTAGCTTTCATCCCAACACAGTTTATAGGGCCATACGGTACATAGTTTTCAAGTTACAGACTAAGCTAAGCAAAAGTGAACCAGGCCTTTTTACTGTGAAAATGGCACTTTGGGACTGTGAAAGTGACATTTTGGCCCTGTTGTCCCAAACTGCCCCAGCACTTCCCACATTGCTCAAAGTGGCTAGCTTTCATCCCAACACAGTTTATAGGGCCATACGGTACATAGTTTTCAAGTTACAGACTAAGCTAAGCAAAAGTGAACCAGGCCTTTTTACTGTGAAAATGGCACTTTGGGACTGTGAAAGTGACATTTTGGCCCTGTTGTCCCAAACTGCCCCAGCACTTCCCACATTGCTCAAAGTGGCTAGCTTTCATCCCAACACAGTTTATAGGGCCATACGGTACATAGTTTTCAAGTTACAGACTAAGCTAAGCAAAATGAATCTTTTTTTTTTTACTGTGAAAACGGCACTTTGGGACTGTGAAAGTGACATTTTGGCCCTGTTGTCCCAAACTGCCCCAGCACTTCCCACATTGCTCAAAGTGGCTAGCTTTCATCCCAACACAGTTTATAGGGCCATACGGTACATAGTTTTCAAGTTACAGACTAAGCTAAGCAAAAGTGAACCAGGCCTTTTTACTGTGAAAATGGCACTTTGGGACTGTGAAAGTGACATTTTGGCCCTGTTGTCCCAAACTGCCCCAGCACTTCCCACATTGCTCAAAGTGGCTAGCTTTCATCCCAACACAGTTTATAGGGCCATACGGTACATAGTTTTCAAGTTACAGACTAAGCTAAGCAAAAGTGAACCAGGCCTTTTTACTGTGAAAATGGCACTTTGGGACTGTGAAAGTGACATTTTGGCCCTGTTGTCCCAAACTGCCCCAGCACTTCCCACATTGCTCAAAGTGGCTAGCTTTCATCCCAACACAGTTTATAGGGCCATACGGTACATAGTTTTCAAGTTACAGACTAAGCTAAGCAAAAGTGAACCAGGCCTTTTTACTGTGAAAATGGCACTTTGGGACTGTGAAAGTGACATTTTGGCCCTGTTCGTTCCCTGTTGTCCCAAACTGCCCCAGCTCTTGCCACAATGCTCAAAGTGGCTAGCTTTCATCCCAACACAGTTTATAGGGCCATACGGTACATAGTTTTCAAGTTACAGACTAAGCTAAGCAAAAGTGAACCAGGCCTTTTTACTGTGAAAATGGCACTTTGGGACTGTGAAAGTGACATTTTGGCCCTGTTGTCCCAAACTGCCCCAGCACTTCCCACACTGCTCAAAGTGGCTAGCTTTCATCCCAACACAGTTTATAGGGCCATACGGTACATAGTTTTCAAGTTACAGACTAAGCTAAGCAAAAGTGAACCAGGCCTTTTTACTGTGAAAATGGCACTTTGGGACTGTGAAAGTGACATTTTGGCCCTGTTGTCCCAAACTGCCCCAGCACTTCCCACATTGCTCAAAGTGGCTAGCTTTCATCCCAACACAGTTTATAGGGCCATACGGTACATAGTTTTCAAGTTACAGACTAAGCTAAGCAAAAGTGAACCAGGCCTTTTTACTGTGAAAATGGCACTTTGGGACTGTGAAAGTGACATTTTGGCCCTGTTGTCCCAAACTGCCCCAGCACTTCCCACATTGCTCAAAGTGGCTAGCTTTCATCCCAACACAGTTTATAGGGCCATACGGTACATAGTTTTCAAGTTACAGACTAAGCTAAGCAAAATGAATCTTTTTTTTTTACTGTGAAAACGGCACTTTGGGACTGTGAAAGTGACATTTTGGCCCTGTTGTCCCAAACTGCCCCAGCACTTCCCACATTGCTCAAAGTGGCTAGCTTTCATCCCAACACAGTTTATAGGGCCATACGGTACATAGTTTTCAAGTTACAGACTAAGCTAAGCAAAAGTGAACCAGGCCTTTTTACTGTGAAAATGGCACTTTGGGACTGTGAAAGTGACATTTTGGCCCTGTTGTCCCAAACTGCCCCAGCACTTCCCACATTGCTCAAAGTGGCTAGCTTTCATCCCAACACAGTTTATAGGGCCATACGGTACATAGTTTTCAAGTTACAGACTAAGCTAAGCAAAAGTGAACCAGGCCTTTTTACTGTGAAAATGGCACTTTGGGACTGTGAAAGTGACATTTTGGCCCTGTTGTCCCAAACTGCCCCAGCACTTCCCACATTGCTCAAAGTGGCTAGCTTTCATCCCAACACAGTTTATAGGGCCATACGGTACATAGTTTTCAAGTTACAGACTAAGCTAAGCAAAAGTGAACCAGGCCTTTTTACTGTGAAAATGGCACTTTGGGACTGTGAAAGTGACATTTTGGCCCTGTTCGTTCCCTGTTGTCCCAAACTGCCCCAGCTCTTGCCACAATGCTCAAAGTGGCTAGCTTTCATCCCAACACAGTTTATAGGGCCATACGGTACATAGTTTTCAAGTTACAGACTAAGCTAAGCAAAAGTGAACCAGGCCTTTTTACTGTGAAAATGGCACTTTGGGACTGTGAAAGTGACATTTTGGCCCTGTTGTCCCAAACTGCCCCAGCACTTCCCACACTGCTCAAAGTGGCTAGCTTTCATCCCAACACAGTTTATAGGGCCATACGGTACATAGTTTTCAAGTTACAGACTAAGCTAAGCAAAAGTGAACCAGGCCTTTTTACTGTGAAAATGGCACTTTGGGACTGTGAAAGTGACATTTTGGCCCTGTTGTCCCAAACTGCCCCAGCACTTCCCACATTGCTCAAAGTGGCTAGCTTTCATCCCAACACAGTTTATAGGGCCATACGGTACATAGTTTTCAAGTTACAGACTAAGCTAAGCAAAAGTGAACCAGGCCTTTTTACTGTGAAAATGGCACTTTGGGACTGTGAAAGTGACATTTTGGCCCTGTTGTCCCAAACTGCCCCAGCACTTCCCACATTGCTCAAAGTGGCTAGCTTTCATCCCAACACAGTTTATAGGGCCATACGGTACATAGTTTTCAAGTTACAGACTAAGCTAAGCAAAAGTGAACCAGGCCTTTTTACTGTGAAAATGGCACTTTGGGACTGTGAAAGTGACATTTTGGCCCTGTTCGTTCCCTGTTGTCCCAAACTGCCCCAGCTCTTGCCACAATGCTCAAAGTGGCTAGCTTTCATCCCAACACAGTTTATAGGGCCATACGGTACATAGTTTTCAAGTTACAGACTAAGCTAAGCAAAAGTGAACCAGGCCTTTTTACTGTGAAAATGGCACTTTGGGACTGTGAAAGTGACATTTTGGCCCTGTTGTCCCAAACTGCCCCAGCACTTCCCACATTGCTCAAAGTGGCTAGCTTTCATCCCAACACAGTTTATAGGGCCATACGGTACATAGTTTTCAAGTTACAGACTAAGCTAAGCAAAAGTGAACCAGGCCTTTTTACTGTGAAAATGGCACTTTGGGACTGTGAAAGTGACATTTTGGCCCTGTTGTCCCAAACTGCCCCCAGCACTTCCCACATTGCTCAAAGTGGCTAGCTTTCATCCCAACACAGTTTATAGGGCCATACGGTACATAGTTTTCAAGTTACAGACAAAGCTAAGCAAAATGAATCTTTTTTTTTTTACTGTGAAAACGGCACTTTGGGACTGTGAAAGTGACATTTTGGCCCTGTTGTCCCAAACTGCCCCAGCACTTCCCACATTGCTCAAAGTGGCTAGCTTTCATCCCAACACAGTTTATAGGGCCATACGGTACATAGTTTTCAAGTTACAGACTAAGCTAAGCAAAATGAATCTGTTTTTTTTTACTGTGAAAATGGCACTTTGGGACTGTGAAAGTGACATTTTGGCCCTGTTGTCCCAAACTGCCCCAGCACTTCCCACATTGCTCAAAGTGGCTAGCTTTCATCCCAACACAGTTTATAGGGCCATACGGTACATAGTTTTCAAGTTACAGACTAAGCTAAGCAAAAGTGAACCAGGCCTTTTTACTGTGAAAATGGCACTTTGGGACTGTGAAAGTGACATTTTGGCCCTGTTGTCCCAAACTGCCCCAGCACTTCCCACATTGCTCAAAGTGGCTAGCTTTCATCCCAACACAGTTTATAGGGCCATACGGTACATAGTTTTCAAGTTACAGACTAAGCTAAGCAAAATGAATCTGTTTTTTTTTTACTGTGAAAATGGCACTTTGGGACTGTGAAAGTGACATTTTGGCCCTGTTGTCCCAAACTGCCCCAGCACTTCCCACATTGCTCAAAGTGGCTAGCTTTCATCCCAACACAGTTTATAGGGCCATACGGTACATAGTTTTCAAGTTACAGACTAAGCTAAGCAAAAGTGAACCAGGCCTTTTTACTGTGAAAATGGCACTTTGGGACTGTGAAAGTGACATTTTGGCCCTGTTGTCCCAAACTGCCCCAGCACTTCCCACATTGCTCAAAGTGGCTAGCTTTCATCCCAACACAGTTTATAGGGCCATACGGTACATAGTTTTCAAGTTACAGACTAAGCTAAGCAAAATGAATCTTTTTATTTTTACTGTGAAAACGGCACTTTGGGACTGTGAAAGTGACATTTTGGCCCTGTTGTCCCAAACTGCCCCAGCACTTCCCACATTGCTCAAAGTGGCTAGCTTTCATCCCAACACAGTTTATAGGGCCATACGGTACATAGTTTTCAAGTTACAGACTAAGCTAAGCAAAAGTGAACCAGGCCTTTTTACTGTGAAAATGGCACTTTGGGACTGTGAAAGTGACATTTTGGCCCTGTTGTCCCAAACTGCCCCAGCACTTCCCACATTGCTCAAAGTGGCTAGCTTTCATCCCAACACAGTTTATAGGGCCATACGGTACATAGTTTTCAAGTTACAGACTAAGCTAAGCAAAAGTGAACCAGGCCTTTTTACTGTGAAAATGGCACTTTGGGACTGTGAAAGTGACATTTTGGCCCTGTTGTCCCAAACTGCCCCAGCACTTCCCACATTGCTCAAAGTGGCTAGCTTTCATCCCAACACAGTTTATAGGGCCATACGGTACATAGTTTTCAAGTTACAGACTAAGCTAAGCAAAAGTGAACCAGGCCTTTTTACTGTGAAAATGGCACTTTGGGACTGTGAAAGTGACATTTTGGCCCTGTTCGTTCCCTGTTGTCCCAAACTGCCCCAGCTCTTGCCACAATGCTCAAAGTGGCTAGCTTTCATCCCAACACAGTTTATAGGGCCATACGGTACATAGTTTTCAAGTTACAGACTAAGCTAAGCAAAAGTGAACCAGGCCTTTTTACTGTGAAAATGGCACTTTGGGACTGTGAAAGTGACATTTTGGCCCTGTTGTCCCAAACTGCCCCAGCACTTCCCACATTGCTCAAAGTGGCTAGCTTTCATCCCAACACAGTTTATAGGGCCATACGGTACATAGTTTTCAAGTTACAGACTAAGCTAAGCAAAAGTGAACCAGGCCTTTTTACTGTGAAAATGGCACTTTGGGACTGTGAAAGTGACATTTTGGCCCTGTTGTCCCAAACTGCCCCAGCACTTCCCACATTGCTCAAAGTGGCTAGCTTTCATCCCAACACAGTTTATAGGGCCATACGGTACATAGTTTTCAAGTTACAGACTAAGCTAAGCAAAATGAATCTTTTTTTTTTTACTGTGAAAACGGCACTTTGGGACTGTGAAAGTGACATTTTGGCCCTGTTGTCCCAAACTGCCCCAGCACTTCCCACATTGCTCAAAGTGGCTAGCTTTCATCCCAACACAGTTTATAGGGCCATACGGTACATAGTTTTCAAGTTACAGACTAAGCTAAGCAAAAGTGAACCAGGCCTTTTTACTGTGAAAATGGCACTTTGGGACTGTGAAAGTGACATTTTGGCCCTGTTGTCCCAAACTGCCCCAGCACTTCCCACATTGCTCAAAGTGGCTAGCTTTCATCCCAACACAGTTTATAGGGCCATACGGTACATAGTTTTCAAGTTACAGACTAAGCTAAGCAAAAGTGAACCAGGCCTTTTTACTGTGAAAATGGCACTTTGGGACTGTGAAAGTGACATTTTGGCCCTGTTGTCCCAAACTGCCCCAGCACTTCCCACATTGCTCAAAGTGGCTAGCTTTCATCCCAACACAGTTTATAGGGCCATACGGTACATAGTTTTCAAGTTACAGACTAAGCTAAGCAAAAGTGAACCAGGCCTTTTTACTGTGAAAATGGCACTTTGGGACTGTGAAAGTGACATTTTGGCCCTGTTGTCCCAAACTGCCCCAGCACTTCCCACATTGCTCAAAGTGGCTAGCTTTCATCCCAACACAGTTTATAGGGCCATACGGTACATAGTTTTCAAGTTACAGACTAAGCTAAGCAAAAGTGAACCAGGCCTTTTTACTGTGAAAATGGCACTTTGGGACTGTGAAAGTGACATTTTGGCCCTGTTCGTTCCCTGTTGTCCCAAACTGCCCCAGCTCTTGCCACAATGCTCAAAGTGGCTAGCTTTCATCCCAACACAGTTTATAGGGCCATACGGTACATAGTTTTCAAGTTACAGACTAAGCTAAGCAAAAGTGAACCAGGCCTTTTTACTGTGAAAATGGCACTTTGGGACTGTGAAAGTGACATTTTGGCCCTGTTGTCCCAAACTGCCCCAGCACTTCCCACATTGCTCAAAGTGGCTAGCTTTCATCCCAACACAGTTTATAGGGCCATACGGTACATAGTTTTCAAGTTACAGACTAAGCTAAGCAAAAGTGAACCAGGCCTTTTTACTGTGAAAATGGCACTTTGGGACTGTGAAAGTGACATTTTGGCCCTGTTGTCCCAAACTGCCCCAGCACTTCCCACATTGCTCAAAGTGGCTAGCTTTCATCCCAACACAGTTTATAGGGCCATACGGTACATAGTTTTCAAGTTACAGACAAAGCTAAGCAAAATGAATCTTTTTTTTTTTACTGTGAAAACGGCACTTTGGGACTGTGAAAGTGACATTTTGGCCCTGTTGTCCCAAACTGCCCCAGCACTTCCCACATTGCTCAAAGTGGCTAGCTTTCATCCCAACACAGTTTATAGGGCCATACGGTACATAGTTTTCAAGTTACAGACTAAGCTAAGCAAAATGAATCTGTTTTTTTTTACTGTGAAAATGGCACTTTGGGACTGTGAAAGTGACATTTTGGCCCTGTTGTCCCAAACTGCCCCAGCACTTCCCACATTGCTCAAAGTGGCTAGCTTTCATCCCAACACAGTTTATAGGGCCATACGGTACATAGTTTTCAAGTTACAGACTAAGCTAAGCAAAAGTGAACCAGGCCTTTTTACTGTGAAAATGGCACTTTGGGACTGTGAAAGTGACATTTTGGCCCTGTTGTCCCAAACTGCCCCAGCACTTCCCACATTGCTCAAAGTGGCTAGCTTTCATCCCAACACAGTTTATAGGGCCATACGGTACATAGTTTTCAAGTTACAGACTAAGCTAAGCAAAATGAATCTGTTTTTTTTTTACTGTGAAAATGGCACTTTGGGACTGTGAAAGTGACATTTTGGCCCTGTTGTCCCAAACTGCCCCAGCACTTCCCACATTGCTCAAAGTGGCTAGCTTTCATCCCAACACAGTTTATAGGGCCATACGGTACATAGTTTTCAAGTTACAGACTAAGCTAAGCAAAAGTGAACCAGGCCTTTTTACTGTGAAAATGGCACTTTGGGACTGTGAAAGTGACATTTTGGCCCTGTTGTCCCAAACTGCCCCAGCACTTCCCACATTGCTCAAAGTGGCTAGCTTTCATCCCAACACAGTTTATAGGGCCATACGGTACATAGTTTTCAAGTTACAGACTAAGCTAAGCAAAAGTGAACCAGGCCTTTTTACTGTGAAAATGGCACTTTGGGACTGTGAAAGTGACATTTTGGCCCTGTTGTCCCAAACTGCCCCAGCACTTCCCACATTGCTCAAAGTGGCTAGCTTTCATCCCAACACAGTTTATAGGGCCATACGGTACATAGTTTTCAAGTTACAGACTAAGCTAAGCAAAAGTGAACCAGGCCTTTTTACTGTGAAAATGGCACTTTGGGACTGTGAAAGTGACATTTTGGCCCTGTTCGTTCCCTGTTGTCCCAAACTGCCCCAGCTCTTGCCACAATGCTCAAAGTGGCTAGCTTTCATCCCAACACAGTTTATAGGGCCATACGGTACATAGTTTTCAAGTTACAGACTAAGCTAAGCAAAAGTGAACCAGGCCTTTTTACTGTGAAAATGGCACTTTGGGACTGTGAAAGTGACATTTTGGCCCTGTTGTCCCAAACTGCCCCAGCACTTCCCACATTGCTCAAAGTGGCTAGCTTTCATCCCAACACAGTTTATACGGCCATACGGTACATAGTTTTCAAGTTACAGACTAAGCTAAGCAAAAGTGAACCAGGCCTTTTTACTGTGAAAATGGCACTTTGGGACTGTGAAAGTGACATTTTGGCCCTGTTGTCCCAAACTGCCCCAGCACTTCCCACATTGCTCAAAGTGGCTAGCTTTCATCCCAACACAGTTTATAGGGCCATACGGTACATAGTTTTCAAGTTACAGACAAAGCTAAGCAAAATGAATCTTTTTTTTTTTACTGTGAAAACGGCACTTTGGGACTGTGAAAGTGACATTTTGGCCCTGTTGTCCCAAACTGCCCCAGCACTTCCCACATTGCTCAAAGTGGCTAGCTTTCATCCCAACACAGTTTATAGGGCCATACGGTACATAGTTTTCAAGTTACAGACTAAGCTAAGCAAAATGAATCTGTTTTTTTTTACTGTGAAAATGGCACTTTGGGACTGTGAAAGTGACATTTTGGCCCTGTTGTCCCAAACTGCCCCAGCACTTCCCACATTGCTCAAAGTGGCTAGCTTTCATCCCAACACAGTTTATAGGGCCATACGGTACATAGTTTTCAAGTTACAGACTAAGCTAAGCAAAAGTGAACCAGGCCTTTTTACTGTGAAAATGGCACTTTGGGACTGTGAAAGTGACATTTTGGCCCTGTTGTCCCAAACTGCCCCAGCACTTCCCACATTGCTCAAAGTGGCTAGCTTTCATCCCAACACAGTTTATAGGGCCATACGGTACATAGTTTTCAAGTTACAGACTAAGCTAAGCAAAAGTGAACCAGGCCTTTTTACTGTGAAAATGGCACTTTGGGACTGTGAAAGTGACATTTTGGCCCTGTTCGTTCCCTGTTGTCCCAAACTGCCCCAGCTCTTGCCACAATGCTCAAAGTGGCTAGCTTTCATCCCAACACAGTTTATAGGGCCATACGGTACATAGTTTTCAAGTTACAGACTAAGCTAAGCAAAAGTGAACCAGGCCTTTTTACTGTGAAAATGGCACTTTGGGACTGTGAAAGTGACATTTTGGCCCTGTTGTCCCAAACTGCCCCAGCACTTCCCACATTGCTCAAAGTGGCTAGCTTTCATCCCAACACAGTTTATAGGGCCATACGGTACATAGTTTTCAAGTTACAGACTAAGCTAAGCAAAAGTGAACCAGGCCTTTTTACTGTGAAAATGGCACTTTGGGACTGTGAAAGTGACATTTTGGCCCTGTTGTCCCAAACTGCCCCAGCACTTCCCACATTGCTCAAAGTGGCTAGCTTTCATCCCAACACAGTTTATAGGGCCATACGGTACATAGTTTTCAAGTTACAGACTAAGCTAAGCAAAATGAATCTGTTTTTTTTTACTGTGAAAATGGCACTTTGGGACTGTGAAAGTGACATTTTGGCCCTGTTGTCCCAAACTGCCCCAGCACTTCCCACATTGCTCAAAGTGGCTAGCTTTCATCCCAACACAGTTTATAGGGCCATACGGTACATAGTTTTCAAGTTACAGACTAAGCTAAGCAAAAGTGAACCAGGCCTTTTTACTGTGAAAATGGCACTTTGGGACTGTGAAAGTGACATTTTGGCCCTGTTGTCCCAAACTGCCCCAGCACTTCCCACATTGCTCAAAGTGGCTAGCTTTCATCCCAACACAGTTTATAGGGCCATACGGTACATAGTTTTCAAGTTACAGACTAAGCTAAGCAAAATGAATCTGTTTTTTTTTTACTGTGAAAATGGCACTTTGGGACTGTGAAAGTGACATTTTGGCCCTGTTGTCCCAAACTGCCCCAGCACTTCCCACATTGCTCAAAGTGGCTAGCTTTCATCCCAACACAGTTTATAGGGCCATACGGTACATAGTTTTCAAGTTACAGACTAAGCTAAGCAAAAGTGAACCAGGCCTTTTTACTGTGAAAATGGCACTTTGGGACTGTGAAAGTGACATTTTGGCCCTGTTGTCCCAAACTGCCCCAGCACTTCCCACATTGCTCAAAGTGGCTAGCTTTCATCCCAACACAGTTTATAGGGCCATACGGTACATAGTTTTCAAGTTACAGACTAAGCTAAGCAAAAGTGAACCAGGCCTTTTTACTGTGAAAATGGCACTTTGGGACTGTGAAAGTGACATTTTGGCCCTGTTGTCCCAAACTGCCCCAGCACTTCCCACATTGCTCAAAGTGGCTAGCTTTCATCCCAACACAGTTTATAGGGCCATACGGTACATAGTTTTCAAGTTACAGACTAAGCTAAGCAAAATGAATCTTTTTTTTTTAACTGTGAAAACGGCACTTTGGGACTGTGAAAGTGACATTTTGGCCCTGTTGTCCCAAACTGCCCCAGCACTTCCCACATTGCTCAAAGTGGCTAGCTTTCATCCCAACACAGTTTATAGGGCCATACGGTACATAGTTTTCAAGTTACAGACTAAGCTAAGCAAAAGTGAACCAGGCCTTTTTACTGTGAAAATGGCACTTTGGGACTGTGAAAGTGACATTTTGGCCCTGTTGTCCCAAACTGCCCCAGCACTTCCCACATTGCTCAAAGTGGCTAGCTTTCATCCCAACACAGTTTATAGGGCCATACGGTACATAGTTTTCAAGTTACAGACTAAGCTAAGCAAAAGTGAACCAGGCCTTTTTACTGTGAAAATGGCACTTTGGGACTGTGAAAGTGACATTTTGGCCCTGTTGTCCCAAACTGCCCCAGCACTTCCCACATTGCTCAAAGTGGCTAGCTTTCATCCCAACACAGTTTATAGGGCCATACGGTACATAGTTTTCAAGTTACAGACTAAGCTAAGCAAAAGTGAACCAGGCCTTTTTACTGTGAAAATGGCACTTTGGGACTGTGAAAGTGACATTTTGGCCCTGTTCGTTCCCTGTTGTCCCAAACTGCCCCAGCTCTTGCCACAATGCTCAAAGTGGCTAGCTTTCATCCCAACACAGTTTATAGGGCCATACGGTACATAGTTTTCAAGTTACAGACTAAGCTAAGCAAAAGTGAACCAGGCCTTTTTACTGTGAAAATGGCACTTTGGGACTGTGAAAGTGACATTTTGGCCCTGTTGTCCCAAACTGCCCCAGCACTTCCCACACTGCTCAAAGTGGCTAGCTTTCATCCCAACACAGTTTATAGGGCCATACGGTACATAGTTTTCAAGTTACAGACTAAGCTAAGCAAAAGTGAACCAGGCCTTTTTACTGTGAAAATGGCACTTTGGGACTGTGAAAGTGACATTTTGGCCCTGTTGTCCCAAACTGCCCCAGCACTTCCCACATTGCTCAAAGTGGCTAGCTTTCATCCCAACACAGTTTATAGGGCCATACGGTACATAGTTTTCAAGTTACAGACTAAGCTAAGCAAAAGTGAACCAGGCCTTTTTACTGTGAAAATGGCACTTTGGGACTGTGAAAGTGACATTTTGGCCCTGTTGTCCCAAACTGCCCCAGCACTTCCCACATTGCTCAAAGTGGCTAGCTTTCATCCCAACACAGTTTATAGGGCCATACGGTACATAGTTTTCAAGTTACAGACTAAGCTAAGCAAAATGAATCTTTTTTTTTTTACTGTGAAAACGGCACTTTGGGACTGTGAAAGTGACATTTTGGCCCTGTTGTCCCAAACTGCCCCAGCACTTCCCACATTGCTCAAAGTGGCTAGCTTTCATCCCAACACAGTTTATAGGGCCATACGGTACATAGTTTTCAAGTTACAGACTAAGCTAAGCAAAAGTGAACCAGGCCTTTTTACTGTGAAAATGGCACTTTGGGACTGTGAAAGTGACATTTTGGCCCTGTTGTCCCAAACTGCCCCAGCACTTCCCACATTGCTCAAAGTGGCTAGCTTTCATCCCAACACAGTTTATAGGGCCATACGGTACATAGTTTTCAAGTTACAGACTAAGCTAAGCAAAAGTGAACCAGGCCTTTTTACTGTGAAAATGGCACTTTGGGACTGTGAAAGTGACATTTTGGCCCTGTTCGTTCCCTGTTGTCCCAAACTGCCCCAGCTCTTGCCACAATGCTCAAAGTGGCTAGCTTTCATCCCAACACAGTTTATAGGGCCATACGGTACATAGTTTTCAAGTTACAGACTAAGCTAAGCAAAAGTGAACCAGGCCTTTTTACTGTGAAAATGGCACTTTGGGACTGTGAAAGTGACATTTTGGCCCTGTTGTCCCAAACTGCCCCAGCACTTCCCACACTGCTCAAAGTGGCTAGCTTTCATCCCAACACAGTTTATAGGGCCATACGGTACATAGTTTTCAAGTTACAGACTAAGCTAAGCAAAAGTGAACCAGGCCTTTTTACTGTGAAAATGGCACTTTGGGACTGTGAAAGTGACATTTTGGCCCTGTTGTCCCAAACTGCCCCAGCACTTCCCACATTGCTCAAAGTGGCTAGCTTTCATCCCAACACAGTTTATAGGGCCATACGGTACATAGTTTTCAAGTTACAGACTAAGCTAAGCAAAAGTGAACCAGGCCTTTTTACTGTGAAAATGGCACTTTGGGACTGTGAAAGTGACATTTTGGCCCTGTTGTCCCAAACTGCCCCAGCACTTTCCACATTGCTCAAAGTGGCTAGCTTTCATCCCAACACAGTTTATAGGGCCATACGGTACATAGTTTTCAAGTTACAGACTAAGCTAAGCAAAAGTGAACCAGGCCTTTTTACTGTGAAAATGGCACTTTGGGACTGTGAAAGTGACATTTTGGCCCTGTTCGTTCCCTGTTGTCCCAAACTGCCCCAGCTCTTGCCACAATGCTCAAAGTGGCTAGCTTTCATCCCAACACAGTTTATAGGGCCATACGGTACATAGTTTTCAAGTTACAGACTAAGCTAAGCAAAAGTGAACCAGGCCTTTTTACTGTGAAAATGGCACTTTGGGACTGTGAAAGTGACATTTTGGCCCTGTTGTCCCAAACTGCCCCAGCACTTCCCACATTGCTCAAAGTGGCTAGCTTTCATCCCAACACAGTTTATAGGGCCATACGGTACATAGTTTTCAAGTTACAGACTAAGCTAAGCAAAAGTGAACCAGGCCTTTTTACTGTGAAAATGGCACTTTGGGACTGTGAAAGTGACATTTTGGCCCTGTTGTCCCAAACTGCCCCAGCACTTCCCACATTGCTCAAAGTGGCTAGCTTTCATCCCAACACAGTTTATAGGGCCATACGGTACATAGTTTTCAAGTTACAGACAAAGCTAAGCAAAATGAATCTTTTTTTTTTTACTGTGAAAACGGCACTTTGGGACTGTGAAAGTGACATTTTGGCCCTGTTGTCCCAAACTGCCCCAGCACTTCCCACATTGCTCAAAGTGGCTAGCTTTCATCCCAACACAGTTTATAGGGCCATACGGTACATCGTTTTCAAGTTACAGACTAAGCTAAGCAAAATGAATCTGTTTTTTTTTACTGTGAAAATGGCACTTTGGGACTGTGAAAGTGACATTTTGGCCCTGTTGTCCCAAACTGCCCCAGCACTTCCCACATTGCTCAAAGTGGCTAGCTTTCATCCCAACACAGTTTATAGGGCCATACGGTACATAGTTTTCAAGTTACAGACTAAGCTAAGCAAAAGTGAACCAGGCCTTTTTACTGTGAAAATGGCACTTTGGGACTGTGAAAGTGACATTTTGGCCCTGTTGTCCCAAACTGCCCCAGCACTTCCCACATTGCTCAAAGTGGCTAGCTTTCATCCCAACACAGTTTATAGGGCCATACGGTACATAGTTTTCAAGTTACAGACTAAGCTAAGCAAAATGAATCTGTTTTTTTTTTACTGTGAAAATGGCACTTTGGGACTGTGAAAGTGACATTTTGGCCCTGTTGTCCCAAACTGCCCCAGCACTTCCCACATTGCTCAAAGTGGCTAGCTTTCATCCCAACACAGTTTATAGGGCCATACGGTACATAGTTTTCAAGTTACAGACTAAGCTAAGCAAAAGTGAACCAGGCCTTTTTACTGTGAAAATGGCACTTTGGGACTGTGAAAGTGACATTTTGGCCCTGTTGTCCCAAACTGCCCCAGCACTTCCCACATTGCTCAAAGTGGCTAGCTTTCATCCCAACACAGTTTATAGGGCCATACGGTACATAGTTTTCAAGTTACAGACTAAGCTAAGCAAAAGTGAACCAGGCCTTTTTACTGTGAAAATGGCACTTTGGGACTGTGAAAGTGACATTTTGGCCCTGTTGTCCCAAACTGCCCCAGCACTTCCCACATTGCTCAAAGTGGCTAGCTTTCATCCCAACACAGTTTATAGGGCCATACGGTACATAGTTTTCAAGTTACAGACTAAGCTAAGCAAAATGAATCTTTTTTTTTTTACTGTGAAAACGGCACTTTGGGACTGTGAAAGTGACATTTTGGCCCTGTTGTCCCAAACTGCCCCAGCACTTCCCACATTGCTCAAAGTGGCTAGCTTTC
Organism: Protomyctophum bolini; assembly: GCF_963924005.1. NCBI lineage: Eukaryota > Metazoa > Chordata > Actinopteri > Myctophiformes > Myctophidae > Protomyctophum > Protomyctophum bolini. The sequence continues at coordinate 9,356 of NW_027665976.1, read as the reverse complement.
ATCCCAACACAGTTTATAGGGCCATACGGTACATAGTTTTCAAGTTACAGACTAAGCTAAGCAAAAGTGAACCAGGCCTTTTTACTGTGAAAATGGCACTTTGGGACTGTGAAAGTGACATTTTGGCCCTGTTGTCCCAAACTGCCCCAGCACTTCCCACATTGCTCAAAGTGGCTAGCTTTCATCCCAACACAGTTTATAGGGCCATACGGTACATAGTTTTCAAGTTACAGACTAAGCTAAGCAAAAGTGAACCAGGCCTTTTTACTGTGAAAATGGCACTTTGGGACTGTGAAAGTGACATTTTGGCCCTGTTGTCCCAAACTGCCCCAGCACTTCCCACATTGCTCAAAGTGGCTAGCTTTCATCCCAACACAGTTTATAGGGCCATACGGTACATAGTTTTCAAGTTACAGACTAAGCTAAGCAAAAGTGAACCAGGCCTTTTTACTGTGAAAATGGCACTTTGGGACTGTGAAAGTGACATTTTGGCCCTGTTCGTTCCCTGTTGTCCCAAACTGCCCCAGCTCTTGCCACAATGCTCAAAGTGGCTAGCTTTCATCCCAACACAGTTTATAGGGCCATACGGTACATAGTTTTCAAGTTACAGACTAAGCTAAGCAAAAGTGAACCAGGCCTTTTTACTGTGAAAATGGCACTTTGGGACTGTGAAAGTGACATTTTGGCCCTGTTGTCCCAAACTGCCCCAGCACTTCCCACACTGCTCAAAGTGGCTAGCTTTCATCCCAACACAGTTTATAGGGCCATACGGTACATAGTTTTCAAGTTACAGACTAAGCTAAGCAAAAGTGAACCAGGCCTTTTTACTGTGAAAATGGCACTTTGGGACTGTGAAAGTGACATTTTGGCCCTGTTGTCCCAAACTGCCCCAGCACTTCCCACATTGCTCAAAGTGGCTAGCTTTCATCCCAACACAGTTTATAGGGCCATACGGTACATAGTTTTCAAGTTACAGACTAAGCTAAGCAAAAGTGAACCAGGCCTTTTTACTGTGAAAATGGCACTTTGGGACTGTGAAAGTGACATTTTGGCCCTGTTGTCCCAAACTGCCCCAGCACTTCCCACATTGCTCAAAGTGGCTAGCTTTCATCCCAACACAGTTTATAGGGCCATACGGTACATAGTTTTCAAGTTACAGACTAAGCTAAGCAAAATGAATCTTTTTTTTTTTACTGTGAAAACGGCACTTTGGGACTGTGAAAGTGACATTTTGGCCCTGTTGTCCCAAACTGCCCCAGCACTTCCCACATTGCTCAAAGTGGCTAGCTTTCATCCCAACACAGTTTATAGGGCCATACGGTACATAGTTTTCAAGTTACAGACTAAGCTAAGCAAAAGTAAACCAGGCCTTTTTACTGTGAAAATGGCACTTTGGGACTGTGAAAGTGACATTTTGGCCCTGTTGTCCCAAACTGCCCCAGCACTTCCCACATTGCTCAAAGTGGCTAGCTTTCATCCCAACACAGTTTATAGGGCCATACGGTACATAGTTTTCAAGTTACAGACTAAGCTAAGCAAAAGTGAACCAGGCCTTTTTACTGTGAAAATGGCACTTTGGGACTGTGAAAGTGACATTTTGGCCCTGTTGTCCCAAACTGCCCCAGCACTTCCCACATTGCTCAAAGTGGCTAGCTTTCATCCCAACACAGTTTATAGGGCCATACGGTACATAGTTTTCAAGTTACAGACTAAGCTAAGCAAAAGTGAACCAGGCCTTTTTACTGTGAAAATGGCACTTTGGGACTGTGAAAGTGACATTTTGGCCCTGTTCGTTCCCTGTTGTCCCAAACTGCCCCAGCTCTTGCCACAATGCTCAAAGTGGCTAGCTTTCATCCCAACACAGTTTATAGGGCCATACGGTACATAGTTTTCAAGTTACAGACTAAGCTAAGCAAAAGTGAACCAGGCCTTTTTACTGTGAAAATGGCACTTTGGGACTGTGAAAGTGACATTTTGGCCCTGTTGTCCCAAACTGCCCCAGCACTTCCCACACTGCTCAAAGTGGCTAGCTTTCATCCCAACACAGTTTATAGGGCCATACGGTACATAGTTTTCAAGTTACAGACTAAGCTAAGCAAAAGTGAACCAGGCCTTTTTACTGTGAAAATGGCACTTTGGGACTGTGAAAGTGACATTTTGGCCCTGTTGTCCCAAACTGCCCCAGCACTTCCCACATTGCTCAAAGTGGCTAGCTTTCATCCCAACACAGTTTATAGGGCCATACGGTACATAGTTTTCAAGTTACAGACTAAGCTAAGCAAAAGTGAACCAGGCCTTTTTACTGTGAAAATGGCACTTTGGGACTGTGAAAGTGACATTTTGGCCCTGTTGTCCCAAACTGCCCCAGCACTTCCCACATTGCTCAAAGTGGCTAGCTTTCATCCCAACACAGTTTATAGGGCCATACGGTACATAGTTTTCAAGTTACAGACTAAGCTAAGCAAAATGAATCTTTTTTTTTTACTGTGAAAACGGCACTTTGGGACTGTGAAAGTGACATTTTGGCCCTGTTGTCCCAAACTGCCCCAGCACTTCCCACATTGCTCAAAGTGGCTAGCTTTCATCCCAACACAGTTTATAGGGCCATACGGTACATAGTTTTCAAGTTACAGACTAAGCTAAGCAAAAGTGAACCAGGCCTTTTTACTGTGAAAATGGCACTTTGGGACTGTGAAAGTGACATTTTGGCCCTGTTGTCCCAAACTGCCCCAGCACTTCCCACATTGCTCAAAGTGGCTAGCTTTCATCCCAACACAGTTTATAGGGCCATACGGTACATAGTTTTCAAGTTACAGACTAAGCTAAGCAAAAGTGAACCAGGCCTTTTTACTGTGAAAATGGCACTTTGGGACTGTGAAAGTGACATTTTGGCCCTGTTGTCCCAAACTGCCCCAGCACTTCCCACATTGCTCAAAGTGGCTAGCTTTCATCCCAACACAGTTTATAGGGCCATACGGTACATAGTTTTCAAGTTACAGACTAAGCTAAGCAAAATGAATCTGTTTTTTTTTACTGTGAAAATGGCACTTTGGGACTGTGAAAGTGACATTTTGGCCCTGTTGTCCCAAACTGCCCCAGCACTTCCCACATTGCTCAAAGTGGCTAGCTTTCATCCCAACACTAGTTTATAGGGCCATACGGTACATAGTTTTCAAGTTACAGACTAAGCTAAGCAAAAGTGAACCAGGCCTTTTTACTGTGAAAATGGCACTTTGGGACTGTGAAAGTGACATTTTGGCCCTGTTGTCCCAAACTGCCCCAGCACTTCCACATTGCTCAAAGTGGCTAGCTTTCATCCCAACACAGTTTATAGGGCCATACGGTACATAGTTTTCAAGTTACAGACTAAGCTAAGCAAAATGAATCTTTTTTTTTTTACTGTGAAAATGGCACTTTGGGACTGTGAAAGGGTTGGGGTTAGGGTTAGGGTTTTGGCCCTGTTGTCCCAAACTGCCCCAGCACTTCCCACATTGCTCAAAGTGGCTAGCTTTCATCCCAACACAGTTTATAGGGCCATACGGTACATAGTTTTCAAGTTACAGACTAAGCTAAGCAAAATGAATCTTTTTTTTTTTACTGTGAAAATGGCACTTTGGGACTGTGAAAGGGTTAGGGTTAGGGTTAGGGTTTTGGCCCTGTTGTCCCAAACTGCCCCAGCACTTCCCACATTGCTCAAAGTGGCTAGCTTTCATCCCAACACAGTTTATAGGGCCATACGGTACATAGTTTTCAAGTTACAGACTAAGCTAAGCAAAAGTGAACCAGGCCTTTTTACTGTGAAAATGGCACTTTGGGACTGTGAAAGTGACATTTTGGCCCTGTTGTCCCAAACTGCCCCAGCACTTCCCACATTGCTCAAAGTGGCTAGCTTTCATCCCAACACAGTTTATAGGGCCATACGGTACATAGTTTTCAAGTTACAGACTAAGCTAAGCAAAATTAATCTTTTTTTTTTTACTGTGAAAATGGCACTTTGGGACTGTGAAAGGGTTAGGGTTAGGGTTAGGGTTTTGGCCCTGTTGTCCCAAACTGCCCCAGCACTTCCCACATTGCTCAAAGTGGCTAGCTTTCATCCCAACACAGTTTATAGGGCCATACGGTACATAGTTTTCAAGTTACAGACTAAGCTAAGCAAAAGTGAACCAGGCCTTTTTACTGTGAAAACGGCACTTTGGGACTGTGAAAGTGACATTTTGGCCCTGTTGTCCCAAACTGCCCCAGCACTTCCCACATTGCTCAAAGTGGCTAGCTTTCATCCCAACACAGTTTATAGGGCCATACGGTACATAGTTTTCAAGTTACAGACTAAGCTAAGCAAAAGTGAACCAGGCCTTTTTACTGTGAAAATGGCACTTTGGGACTGTGAAAGTGACATTTTGGCCCTGTTGTCCCAAACTGCCCCAGCACTTCCCACATTGCTCAAAGTAGCTAGCTTTCATCCCAACACAGTTTATAGGGCCATACGGTACATAGTTTTCAAGTTACAGACTAAGCTAAGCAAAAGTGAACCAGGCCTTTTTACTGTGAAAACGGCACTTTGGGACTGTGAAAGTGACATTTTGGCCCTGTTGTCCCAAACTGCCCCAGCACTTCCCACATTGCTCAAAGTGGCTAGCTTTCATCCCAACACAGTTTATAGGGCCATACGGTACATAGTTTTCAAGTTACAGACTAAGCTAAGCAAAAGTGAACCAGGCCTTTTTACTGTGAAAATGGCACTTTGGGACTGTGAAAGTGACATTTTGGCCCTGTTGTCCCAAACTGCCCCAGCACTTCCCACATTGCTCAAAGTGGCTAGCTTTCATCCCAACACAGTTTATAGGGCCATACGGTACATAGTTTTCAAGTTACAGACTAAGCTAAGCAAAATGAATCTTTTTTTTTTTACTGTGAAAATGGCACTTTGGGACTGTGAAAGGGTTAGGGTTAGGGTTAGGGTTTTGGCCCTGTTGTCCCAAACTGCCCCAGCACTTCCCACATTGCTCAAAGTGGCTAGCTTTCATCCCAACACAGTTTATAGGGCCATACGGTACATAGTTTTCAAGTTACAGACTAAGCTAAGCAAAAGTGAACCAGGCCTTTTTACTGTGAAAATGGCACTTTGGGACTGTGAAAGTGACATTTTGGCCCTGTTGTCCCAAACTGCCCCAGCACTTCCCACATTGCTCAAAGTGGCTAGCTTTCATCCCAACACAGTTTATAGGGCCATACGGTACATAGTTTTCAAGTTACAGACTAAGCTAAGCAAAATGAATCTTTTTTTTTTTACTGTGAAAATGGCACTTTGGGACTGTGAAAGGGTTGGGGTTAGGGTTAGGGTTTTGGCCCTGTTGTCCCAAACTGCCCCAGCACTTCCCACATTGCTCAAAGTGGCTAGCTTTCATCCCAACACAGTTTATAGGGCCATACGGTACATAGTTTTCAAGTTACAGACTAAGCTAAGCAAAATGAATCTTTTTTTTTTTACTGTGAAAATGGCACTTTGGGACTGTGAAAGGGTTAGGGTTAGGGTTAGGGTTTTGGCCCTGTTGTCCCAAACTGCCCCAGCACTTCCCACATTGCTCAAAGTGGCTAGCTTTCATCCCAACACAGTTTATAGGGCCATACGGTACATAGTTTTCAAGTTACAGACTAAGCTAAGCAAAAGTGAACCAGGCCTTTTTACTGTGAAAATGGCACTTTGGGACTGTGAAAGTGACATTTTGGCCCTGTTGTCCCAAACTGCCCCAGCACTTCCCACATTGCTCAAAGTGGCTAGCTTTCATCCCAACACAGTTTATAGGGCCATACGGTACATAGTTTTCAAGTTACAGACTAAGCTAAGCAAAATGAATCTTTTTTTTTTTACTGTGAAAATGGCACTTTGGGACTGTGAAAGGGTTAGGGTTAGGGTTAGGGTTTTGGCCCTGTTGTCCCAAACTGCCCCAGCACTTCCCACATTGCTCAAAGTGGCTAGCTTTCATCCCAACACAGTTTATAGGGCCATACGGTACATAGTTTTCAAGTTACAGACTAAGCTAAGCAAAAGTGAACCAGGCCTTTTTACTGTGAAAATGGCACTTTGGGACTGTGAAAGTGACATTTTGGCCCTGTTGTCCCAAACTGCCCCAGCACTTCCCACATTGCTCAAAGTGGCTAGCTTTCATCCCAACACAGTTTATAGGGCCATACGGTACATAGTTTTCAAGTTACAGACTAAGCTAAGCAAAATGAATCTTTTTTTTTTTACTGTGAAAATGGCACTTTGGGACTGTGAAAGGGTTGGGGTTAGGGTTAGGGTTTTGGCCCTGTTGTCCCAAACTGCCCCAGCACTTCCCACATTGCTCAAAGTGGCTAGCTTTCATCCCAACACAGTTTATAGGGCCATACGGTACATAGTTTTCAAGTTACAGACTAAGCTAAGCAAAAGTGAACCAGGCCTTTTTACTGTGAAAATGGCACTTTGGGACTGTGAAAGTGACATTTTGGCCCTGTTGTCCCAAACTGCCCCAGCACTTCCCACATTGCTCAAAGTGGCTAGCTTTCATCCCAACACAGTTTATAGGGCCATACGGTACATAGTTTTCAAGTTACAGACTAAGCTAAGCAAAATGAATCTTTTTTTTTTTACTGTGAAAATGGCACTTTGGGACTGTGAAAGGGTTAGGGTTAGGGTTAGGGTTTTGGCCCTGTTGTCCCAAACTGCCCCAGCACTTCCCACATTGCTCAAAGTGGCTAGCTTTCATCCCAACACAGTTTATAGGGCCATACGGTACATAGTTTTCAAGTTACAGACTAAGCTAAGCAAAAGTGAACCAGGCCTTTTTACTGTGAAAATGGCACTTTGGGACTGTGAAAGTGACATTTTGGCCCTGTTGTCCCAAACTGCCCCAGCACTTCCCACATTGCTCAAAGTGGCTAGCTTTCATCCCAACACAGTTTATAGGGCCATACGGTACATAGTTTTCAAGTTACAGACTAAGCTAAGCAAAATGAATCTTTTTTTTTTTACTGTGAAAATGGCACTTTGGGACTGTGAAAGGATTAGGGTTAGGGTTAGGGTTTTGGCCCTGTTGTCCCAAACTGCCCCAGCACTTCCCACATTGCTCAAAGTGGCTAGCTTTCATCCCAACACAGTTTATAGGGCCATACGGTACATAGTTTTCAAGTTACAGACTAAGCTAAGCAAAAGTGAACCAGGCCTTTTTACTGTGAAAACGGCACTTTGGGACTGTGAAAGTGACATTTTGGCCCTGTTGTCCCAAACTGCCCCAGCACTTCCCACATTGCTCAAAGTGGCTAGCTTTCATCCCAACACAGTTTATAGGGCCATACGGTACATAGTTTTCAAGTTACAGACTAAGCTAAGCAAAAGTGAACCAGGCCTTTTTACTGTGAAAATGGCACTTTGGGACTGTGAAAGTGACATTTTGGCCCTGTTGTCCCAAACTGCCCCAGCACTTCCCACATTGCTCAAAGTGGCTAGCTTTCATCCCAACACAGTTTATAGGGCCATACGGTACATAGTTTTCAAGTTACAGACTAAGCTAAGCAAAATGAATCTTTTTTTTTTTACTGTGAAAATGGCACTTTGGGACTGTGAAAGGGTTAGGGTTAGGGTTTTGGCCCTGTTGTCCCAAACTGCCCCAGCACTTCCCACATTGCTCAAAGTGGCTAGCTTTCATCCCAACACAGTTTATAGGGCCATACGGTACATAGTTTTCAAGTTACAGACTAAGCTAAGCAAAAGTGAACCAGGCCTTTTTACTGTGAAAACGGCACTTTGGGACTGTGAAAGTGACATTTTGGCCCTGTTGTCCCAAACTGCCCCAGCACTTCCCACATTGCTCAAAGTGGCTAGCTTTCATCCCAACACAGTTTATAGGGCCATACGGTACATAGTTTTCAAGTTACAGACTAAGCTAAGCAAAAGTGAACCAGGCCTTTTTACTGTGAAAATGGCACTTTGGGACTGTGAAAGTGACATTTTGGCCCTGTTGTCCCAAACTGCCCCAGCACTTCCCACATTGCTCAAAGTGGCTAGCTTTCATCCCAACACAGTTTATAGGGCCATACGGTACATAGTTTTCAAGTTACAGACTAAGCTAAGCAAAAGTGAACCAGGCCTTTTTACTGTGAAAACGGCACTTTGGGACTGTGAAAGTGACATTTTGGCCCTGTTGTCCCAAACTGCCCCAGCACTTCCCACATTGCTCAAAGTGGCTAGCTTTCATCCCAACACAGTTTATAGGGCCATACGGTACATAGTTTTCAAGTTACAGACTAAGCTAAGCAAAAGTGAACCAGGCCTTTTTACTGTGAAAATGGCACTTTGGGACTGTGAAAGTGACATTTTGGCCCTGTTGTCCCAAACTGCCCCAGCACTTCCCACATTGCTCAAAGTGGCTAGCTTTCATCCCAACACAGTTTATAGGGCCATACGGTACATAGTTTTCAAGTTACAGACTAAGCTAAGCAAAATGAATCTTTTTTTTTTTACTGTGAAAATGGCACTTTGGGACTGTGAAAGGGTTAGGGTTAGGGTTAGGGTTTTGGCCCTGTTGTCCCAAACTGCCCCAGCACTTCCCACATTGCTCAAAGTGGCTAGCTTTCATCCCAACACAGTTTATAGGGCCATACGGTACATAGTTTTCAAGTTACAGACTAAGCTAAGCAAAAGTGAACCAGGCCTTTTTACTGTGAAAATGGCACTTTGGGACTGTGAAAGTGACATTTTGGCCCTGTTGTCCCAAACTGCCCCAGCACTTCCCACATTGCTCAAAGTGGCTAGCTTTCATCCCAACACAGTTTATAGGGCCATACGGTACATAGTTTTCAAGTTACAGACTAAGCTAAGCAAAATGAATCTTTTTTTTTTTACTGTGAAAATGGCACTTTGGGACTGTGAAAGGGTTGGGGTTAGGGTTAGGGTTTTGGCCCTGTTGTCCCAAACTGCCCCAGCACTTCCCACATTGCTCAAAGTGGCTAGCTTTCATCCCAACACAGTTTATAGGGCCATACGGTACATAGTTTTCAAGTTACAGACTAAGCTAAGCAAAATGAATCTTTTTTTTTAAACTGTGAAAATGGCACTTTGGGACTGTGAAAGGGTTAGGGTTAGGGTTAGGGTTTTGGCCCTGTTGTCCCAAACTGCCCCAGCACTTCCCACATTGCTCAAAGTGGCTAGCTTTCATCCCAACACAGTTTATAGGGCCATACGGTACATAGTTTTCAAGTTACAGACTAAGCTAAGCAAAAGTGAACCAGGCCTTTTTACTGTGAAAATGGCACTTTGGGACTGTGAAAGTGACATTTTGGCCCTGTTGTCCCAAACTGCCCCAGCACTTCCCACATTG
>NW_027665977.1:155000-184667 GCF_963924005.1 Protomyctophum bolini | reverse complement strand
CACAGTTTATAGGGCCATACGGTACATAGTTTTCAAGTTACAGACTAAGCTAAGCAAAATGAATCTTTTTTTTTTACTGTGAAAATGGCACTTTGGGACTGTGAAGTGACATTTTGGCCCTGTTGTCCCAAAACTGCCCCAGCACTTCCCACATTGCTCAAAGTGGCTAGCTTTCATCCCAACACAGTTTATAGGGCCATACGGTACATAGTTTTCAAGTTACAGACTAAGCTAAGCAAAAGTGAACCAGGCCTTTTTTACTGTGAAAATGGCACTTTGGGACTGTGAAAGGTGACATTTTGGCCCGTTCATCCCTGTTGTCCCAAACTGCCCCAGCTCTTCCACAATGCTCAAAGTGGCTAGCTTTCATCCAACACAGTTTATAGGGCCATACGGTACATAGTTTTCAAGTTACAGACTAAGCTAAGCAAAAGTGAACCAGGCCTTTTTACTGTGAAAACGGCACTTTGGGACTGTGAAAGTGACATTTTGCCCTGTTGTCCCAAACTGCCCCAGCACTTCCCACATTGCTCAAAGTGGCTAGCTTTCATCCCAACACAGTTATAGGGCCATACGGTACATAGTTTTCAGTACAGACTAAGCTAAGCAAAAGTGAACAGGCCTTTTTACTGTGAAAACCGCACTTTGGGACTGTGAAAGTGACATTTTGGTCCCTGTTGTCCCAAAACTGCCCCAGCACTTCCACATTGCTCAAAGTGGCTAGCTTTCATCCCAACACAGTTTATAGGGCCATACGGTACATAGTTTTCAGTTACAGACTAAGCTAAGCAAAAGTGAACCAGGCCTTTTTACTGTGAAAAAGGCACTTTGGGACTGTGAAAGTGACATTTTGGCCCTGTTGTCCCAAACTGCCCCAGCACTTCCCACATTGCTCAAAGTAGCTAGCTTTCATCCCAACACAGTTTATAGGGCCATACGGTACATAGTTTTCAAGTTACAGACTAAGCTAAGCAAAAGTGAACCAGCCTTTTTACTGTGAAAATGGCACTTTGGACTGTGAAAGTGACATTTTGGCCTGTTTGTCCCAAACTGCCCCAGCACTTCCCACATTGCTCAAAGTGGCTAGCTTTCATCCCAACACAGTTTATAGGGCCATACGGTACATAGTTTTCAAGTTACAGACTAAGCTAAGCAAAATGAATCTTTTTTTTTTTACTGTGAAAATGGCACTTTGGGACTGTGAAAGTGACATTTTGGCCCTGTTGTCCCAAACTGCCCCAGCACTTCCCACATTGCTCAAAGTGGCTAGCTTTCATCCCAACACAGTTTATAGGGCCATACGGTACATAGTTTTCAAGTTACAGACTAAGCTAAGCAAAAGTGAACCAGGCCTTTTTACTGTGAAAATGGCACTTTGGGACTGTGAAAGTGACATTTTGGCCCTGTTGTCCCAAACTGCCCCAGCACTTCCCACATTGCTCAAAGTGGCTAGCTTTCATCCCAACACAGTTTATAGGGCCATACGGTACATAGTTTTCAAGTTACAGACTAAGCTAAGCAAAAGTGAACCAGGCCTTTTTACTGTGAAAATGGCACTTTGGGACTGTGAAAGTGACATTTTGGCCCCGTTCATTCCCTGTTGTCCCAAACTGCCCCAGCTCTTGCCACAATGCTCAAAGTGGCTAGCTTTCATCCCAACACAGTTTATAGGGCCATACGGTACATAGTTTTCAAGTTACAGACTAAGCTAAGCAAAAGTGAACCAGGCCTTTTTACTGTGAAATGGCACTTTGGGACTGTGAAAGTGACATTTTGGCCCTGTTGTCCCAAACTGCCCCAGCACTTCCCACATTGCTCAAAGTGGCTAGCTTTCATCCAACACAGTTTATAGGGCCATACGGTACATAGTTTTCAAGTTACAGACTAAGCTAAGCAAAAGTGAACCAGGCCTTTTTACTGTGAAAATGGCACTTTGGGACTGTGAAAGTGACATTTTGGCCCTGTTGTCCCAAACTGCCCCAGCACTTCCCACATTGCTCAAAGTGGCTAGCTTTCATCCCAACACAGTTTATAGGGCCATACGGTACATAGTTTTCAAGTTACAGACTAAGCTAAGCAAAATGATTCTTTTTTTTTTACTGTGAAAATGGCACTTTGGGACTGTGAAAGTGACATTTTGGCCCTGTTGTCCCAAACTGCCCAGCACTTCCCACATTGCTCAAAGTGGCTAGCTTTCATCCCAACACAGTTTATAGGGCCATACGGTACATAGTTTTCAAGTTACAGACTAAGCTAAGCAAAAGTGAACCAGGCCTTTTTACTGTGAAAATGGCACTTTGGGACTGTGAAAGTGACATTTTGGCCCTGTTGTCCCAAACTGCCCCAGCACTTCCCACATTGCTCAAAGTGGCTAGCTTTCATCCCAACACAGTTTATAGGGCCATACGGTACATAGTTTTCAAGTTACAGACTAAGCTAAGCAAAAGTGAACCATGCCTTTTTACTGTGAAAATGGCACTTTGGGACTGTGAAAGTGACATTTTGGCCCGTCTCCTGTTGTCCCAAACTGCCCCAGCACTTCCCACAATTGCTCAAAGTGGCTAGCTTTCATCCCAACACAGTTTATAGGGCCATACGGTACATAGTTTTCAAGTTACAGACTAAGCTAAGCAAAAGTGAACCAGGCCTTTTTTACTGTGAAAATGGCACTTTGGGACTGTGAAAGTGACATTTTGGCCCTGTTGTCCCAAACTGCCCCAGCACTTCCCACATTGCTCAAAGTGGCTAGCTTTCATCCAACACAGTTTATAGGGCATACGGTACATAGTTTTCAAGTTACAGACTAAGCTAAGCAAAAGTGAACCAGGCCTTTTTACTGTGAAAATGGCACTTTGGGACTGTGAAAGTGACATTTTGGCCTGTTGTCCCAAACTGCCCCAGCACTTCCCACATTGCTCAAAGTGGCTAGCTTTCATCCCAACACAGTTTATAGGGCCATACGGTACATAGTTTTCAAGTTACAGACTAAGCTAAGCAAAATGAATCTTTCTTTTTTACTGTGAAAATGGCACTTTGGGACTGTGAAAGTGACATTTTGGCCCTGTTGTCCCCAAACTGCCCAGCACTTCCCACATTGCTCAAAGTGGCTAGCTTTCATCCCAACACAGTTTATAGGGCCATACGGTACATAGTTTTCAAGTTACAGACTAAGCTAAGCAAAAGTGAACCAGGCCTTTTACTGTGAAAATGGCACTTTGGGACTGTGAAAGTGACATTTTGGGCCCCTGTTGTCCCAAACTGCCCCAGCACTTCCCACATTGCTCAAAAGTGGCTAGCTTTCATCCCAACACAGTTTATAGGGCCATACGGTACATAGTTTTCAAGTTACAGACTAAGCTAAGCAAAAGTGAACCAGGCTTTATACTGTGAAAAGGCACTTTGGGACTGTGAAAGTGACATTTTGGCCCTGTTGTCCCAAACTGCCCCAGCACTTCCCACATTGCTCAAAGTGGCTAGCTTTCATCCCAACACAGTTTATAGGGCCATACGGTAATAGTTTTCAAGTTACAGACTAAGCTAAGCAAAGAAGCTTTTTGAACCTGCCTTTTACTGTGAAAATGGCACTTTGGGACTGTGAAAGTGACATTTTGGCCCTGTTGTCCCAAACTGCCCCAGCACTTCCCACATTGCTCAAAGTGGCTAGCTTTCATCCCAACACAGTTTATAGGGCCATACGGTACATAGTTTTCAAGTTACAGACTAAGCTAAGCAAAAGTGAACCAGGCCTTTTTACTGTGAAAATGGCACTTTGGGACTGTGAAAGTGACATTTTGGCCCTGTTGTCCCAAACTGCCCCAGCACTTCCCACATTGCTCAAAGTGGCTAGCTTTCATCCCAACACAGTTTATAGGGCCATACGGTACATAGTTTTCAAGTTACAGACTAAGCTAAGCAAAAGTGAACCAGGCCTTTTTACTGTGAAAATGGCACTTTGGGACTGTGAAAGTGACATTTTGGCCGTCATCCTGTTGTCCCAAACTGCCCCAGCTCTTGCCCACATTGCTCAAAGTGGCTAGCTTTCATCCCAACACAGTTTATAGGGCCATACGGTACATAGTTTTCAAGTTACAGACTAAGCTAAGCAAAAGTGAACCAGCCTTTTTACTGTGAAAATGGCACTTTGGGACTGTGAAAGTGACATTTTGGCCCTGTTGTCCCAAACTGCCCCAGCACTTCCACATTGCTCAAAGTGGCTAGCTTTCATCCCAACACAGTTTATAGGGCCATACGGTACATAGTTTTCAAGTTACAGACTAAGCTAAGCAAAAGTGAACCATCCTTTTTTTTACTGTGAAAATGGCACTTTGGGACTGTGGAAAGTGACATTTGGCCCTGTTGTCCCAAACTGCCCCAGCACTTCCCCACATTGCTCAAAGTGGCTAGCTTTCATCCCAACACAGTTTATAGGGCCATACGGTACATAGTTTTCAAGTTACAGACTAAGCTAAGCAAAAGTGAACCAGGCCTTTTTACTGTGAAAATGGCACTTTGGGACTGTGAAAGTGACATTTTGGCCCCGTTCATTCCCCTGTTGTCCAAACTGCCCCAGCTCTTGCCACAATGCTCAAAGTGGCTAGCTTTCATCCCAACACAGTTTATAGGGCCATACGGTACATAGTTTTCAAGTTACAGACTAAGCTAAGCAAAAGTGAACCAGGCCTTTTACTGTGAAAACGGCACTTTGGGACTGTGAAAGTGACATTTGGCCCTGTTGTCCCAAACTGCCCCAGCACTTCCCACATTGCTCAAAGTGGCTAGCTTTCATCCCAACACAGTTTATAGTGCCATACGGTACATAGTTTTCAAGTTACAGACTAAGCTAAGCAAAAGTGAACCATGCTTTTTTTACTGTGAAAACGGCACTTTGGGACTGTGAAAGTGACATTTGGCCCTGTTGTCCCAAACTGCCCCAGCACTTCCCACATTGCTCAAAGTGGCTAGCTTTCATCCCAACACAGTTTATAGGGCCATACGGTACATAGTTTTCAAGTTACAGACTAAGCTAAGCAAAATGAACTCTTTTTTTTTTTACTGTGAAAATGGCACTTTGGGACTGTGAAAGTGACATTTTGGCCCCTGTTGTCCCAAACTGCCCCAGCACTTCCACATTGCTCAAAGTGGCTAGCTTTCATCCCAACACAGTTTATAGGGCCATACGGTACATAGTTTTCAAGTTACAGACTAAGCTAAGCAAAGTGAACCAGGCCTTTTTACTGTGAAAATCGGCACTTTGGGACTGTGAAAGTGACATTTTGGCCCTGTTGTCCCAAACTGCCCCAGCACTTCCACATTGCTCAAAGTGGCTAGCTTTCATCCCAACACAGTTTATAGGGCCATACGGTACATAGTTTTCAAGTTACAGACTAAGCTAAGCAAAAGTGAACCAGGCCTTTTTACTGTGAAAACTGGCACTTTGGGACTGTGAAAGTGACATTTTGGCCTCCTGTTGTCCCAAACTGCCCCAGCACTTCCACATTGCTCAAAGTGGCTAGCTTTCATCCCAACACAGTTTATAGGGCCATACGGTACATAGTTTTCAAGTTACAGACTAAGCTAAGCAAAAGTGAACAGGCTTTTTTACTGTGAAAAGGCACTTTGGGACTGTGAAAGTGACATTTTGGCCCTGTTGTCCCAAACTGCCCCAGCACTTCCCACATTGCTCAAAGTGGCTAGCTTTCATCCCAACACAGTTTATAGGGCCATACGGTACATAGTTTTCAAGTTACAGACTAAGCTAAGCAAAAGTGAAACAGGCCTTTTTACTGTGAAAACGGCACTTTGGGACTGTGAAAGTGACATTTTGGCCCTGTTGTCCCAAACTGCCCCAGCACTTCCCACATTGCTCAAAGTGGCTAGCTTTCATCCAACACAGTTTATAGGGCCATACGGTACATAGTTTTCAAGTTACAGACTAAGCTAAGCAAAAGTGAACCAGGCCTTTTTACTGTGAAAATGGCACTTTGGGACTGTGAAAGTGACATTTTGGCCCGTTCTCCTGTTGTCCCAAACTGCCCCAGCTCTTGCCACAATGCTCAAAGTGGCTAGCTTTCATCCCAACACAGTTTATAGGGCCATACGGTACATAGTTTTCAAGTTACAGACTAAGCTAAGCAAAAGTGAACAGTGCCTTTTTTACTGTGAAAACGGCACTTTGGGACTGTGAAAGTGACATTTGGCCCTGTTGTCCCAAACTGCCCCAGCACTTCCCACATTGCTCAAAGTGGCTAGCTTTCATCCCAACACAGTTTATAGGGCCATACGGTACATAGTTTTCAAGTTACAGACTAAGCTAAGCAAAAGTGAACCAGGCCTTTTTACTGTGAAAACGGCACTTTGGGACTGTGAAAGTGACATTTTGGCCCTGTTGTCCAAACTGCCCCAGCACTTCCCACATTGCTCAAAGTGGCTAGCTTTCATCCCAACACAGTTTATAGGGCCATACGGTACATAGTTTTCAAGTTACAGACTAAGCTAAGCAAAATGAATCTTTTTTTTTTACTGTGAAAATGGCACTTTGGGACTGTGAAAGTGACATTTTGGCCCTGTTGTCCCAAACTGCCCCAGCACTTCCCACATTGCTCAAAGTGGCTAGCTTTCATCCCAACACAGTTTATAGGGCCATACGGTACATAGTTTTCAAGTTACAGACTAAGCTAAGCAAAAGTGAAACAGGCCTTTTTACTGTGAAAACGGCACTTTGGGACTGTGAAAGTGACATTTTGGCCCTGTTGTCCCAAACTGCCCAGCACTTCCCACATTGCTCAAAGTGGCTAGCTTTCATCCCAACACAGTTTATAGGGCCATACGGTACATAGTTTTCAAGTTACAGACTAAGCTAAGCAAAAGTGAACCAGGCCTTTTTACTGTGAAAATGGCACTTTGGGACTGTGAAAGTGACATTTTGGCCCGTTCATTCCCTGTTGTCCCAAACTGCCCCAGCTCTTGCCACAATGCTCAAAGTGGCTAGCTTTCATCCCAACACAGTTTATAGGGCCATACGGTACATAGTTTTCAAGTTACAGACTAAGCTAAGCAAAAGTGAACCAGGCCTTTTTACTGTGAAAACGGCACTTTGGGACTGTGAAAGTGACATTTTGGCCCTGTTGTCCCAAACTGCCCCAGCACTTCCCACATTGCTCAAAGTGGCTAGCTTTCATCCCAACACAGTTTATAGGGCCATACGGTACATAGTTTTCAAGTTACAGACTAAGCTAAGCAAAAGTGAACCAGGCCTTTTTACTGTGAAAACGGCACTTTGGGACTGTGAAAGTGACATTTTGGCCCTGTTGTCCCAAACTGCCCCAGCACTTCCCACATTGCTCAAAGTGGCTAGCTTTCATCCCAACACAGTTTATAGGGCCATACGGTACATAGTTTTCAAGTTACAGACTAAGCTAAGCAAAATGAATCTTTTTTTTTTTACTGTGAAAATGGCACTTTGGGACTGTGAAAGTGACATTTTGGCCCTGTTGTCCCAAACTGCCCCAGCACTTCCCACATTGCTCAAAGTGGCTAGCTTTCATCCCAACACAGTTTATAGGGCCATACGGTACATAGTTTTCAAGTTACAGACTAAGCTAAGCAAAAGTGAAACAGGCCTTTTTACTGTGAAAACGGCACTTTGGGACTGTGAAAGTGACATTTTGGCCCTGTTGTCCCAAACTGCCCCAGCACTTCCCACATTGCTCAAAGTGGCTAGCTTTCATCCCAACACAGTTTATAGGGCCATACGGTACATAGTTTTCAAGTTACAGACTAAGCTAAGCAAAAGTGAACCAGGCCTTTTTACTGTGAAAATGGCACTTTGGGACTGTGAAAGTGACATTTTGGCCCCGTTCATTCCCTGTTGTCCCAAACTGCCCCAGCTCTTGCCACAATGCTCAACGTGGCTAGCTTTCATCCCAACACAGTTTATAGGGCCATACGGTACATAGTTTTCAAGTTACAGACTAAGCTAAGCAAAAGTGAACCAGGCCTTTTTACTGTGAAAATGGCACTTTGGGACTGTGAAAGTGACATTTTGGCCCTGTTGTCCCAAACTGCCCCAGCACTTCCCACATTGCTCAAAGTGGCTAGCTTTCATCCCAACACAGTTTATAGGGCCATACGGTACATAGTTTTCAAGTTACAGACTAAGCTAAGCAAAAGTGAACCAGGCCTTTTTACTGTGAAAACGGCACTTTGGGACTGTGAAAGTGACATTTTGGCCCTGTTGTCCCAAACTGCCCCAGCACTTCCCACATTGCTCAAAGTGGCTAGCTTTCATCCCAACACAGTTTATAGGGCCATACGGTACATAGTTTTCAAGTTACAGACTAAGCTAAGCAAAAGTGAACCAGGCCTTTTTACTGTGAAAATGGCACTTTGGGACTGTGAAAGTGACATTTTGGCCCTGTTGTCCCAAACTGCCCCAGCACTTCCCACATTGCTCAAAGTGGCTAGCTTTCATCCCAACACAGTTTATAGGGCCATACGGTACATAGTTTTCAAGTTACAGACTAAGCTAAGCAAAAGTGAACCAGGCCTTTTTACTGTGAAAATGGCACTTTGGGACTGTGAAAGTGACATTTTGGCCCCGTTCATTCCCTGTTGTCCCAAACTGCCCCAGCTCTTGCCACAATGCTCAAAGTGGCTAGCTTTCATCCCAACACAGTTTATAGGGCCATACGGTACATAGTTTTCAAGTTACAGACTAAGCTAAGCAAAAGTGAACCAGGCCTTTTTACTGTGAAAATGGCACTTTGGGACTGTGAAAGTGACATTTTGGCCCTGTTGTCCCAAACTGCCCCAGCACTTCCCACATTGCTCAAAGTGGCTAGCTTTCATCCCAACACAGTTTATAGGGCCATACGGTACATAGTTTTCAAGTTACAGACTAAGCTAAGCAAAAGTGAACCAGGCCTTTTTACTGTGAAAATGGCACTTTGGGACTGTGAAAGTGACATTTTGGCCCTGTTGTCCCAAACTGCCCCAGCACTTCCCACATTGCTCAAAGTGGCTAGCTTTCATCCCAACACAGTTTATAGGGCCATACGGTACATAGTTTTCAAGTTACAGACTAAGCTAAGCAAAATGAATCTTTTTTTTTTTACTGTGAAAATGGCACTTTGGGACTGTGAAAGTGACATTTTGGCCCTGTTGTCCCAAACTGCCCCAGCACTTCCCACATTGCTCAAAGTGGCTAGCTTTCATCCCAACACAGTTTATAGGGCCATACGGTACATAGTTTTCAAGTTACAGACTAAGCTAAGCAAAAGTGAACCAGGCCTTTTTACTGTGAAAATGGCACTTTGGGACTGTGAAAGTGACATTTTGGCCCCGTTCATTCCCTGTTGTCCCAAACTGCCCCAGCTCTTGCCACAATGCTCAAAGTGGCTAGCTTTCATCCCAACACAGTTTATAGGGCCATACGGTACATAGTTTTCAAGTTACAGACTAAGCTAAGCAAAAGTGAACCAGGCCTTTTTACTGTGAAAACGGCACTTTGGGACTGTGAAAGTGACATTTTGGCCCTGTTGTCCCAAACTGCCCCAGCACTTCCCACATTGCTCAAAGTGGCTAGCTTTCATCCCAACACAGTTTATAGGGCCATACGGTACATAGTTTTCAAGTTACAGACTAAGCTAAGCAAAAGTGAACCAGGCCTTTTTACTGTGAAAACGGCACTTTGGGACTGTGAAAGTGACATTTTGGCCCTGTTGTCCCAAACTGCCCCAGCACTTCCCACATTGCTCAAAGTGGCTAGCTTTCATCCCAACACAGTTTATAGGGCCATACGGTACATAGTTTTCAAGTTACAGACTAAGCTAAGCAAAATGAATCTTTTTTTTTTTACTGTGAAAATGGCACTTTGGGACTGTGAAAGTGACATTTTGGCCCTGTTGTCCCAAACTGCCCCAGCACTTCCCACATTGCTCAAAGTGGCTAGCTTTCATCCCAACACAGTTTATAGGGCCATACGGTACATAGTTTTCAAGTTACAGACTAAGCTAAGCAAAAGTGAACCAGGCCTTTTTACTGTGAAAACGGCACTTTGGGACTGTGAAAGTGACATTTTGGCCCTGTTGTCCCAAACTGCCCCAGCACTTCCCACATTGCTCAAAGTGGCTAGCTTTCATCCCAACACAGTTTATAGGGCCATACGGTACATAGTTTTCAAGTTACAGACTAAGCTAAGCAAAAGTGAACCAGGCCTTTTTACTGTGAAAATGGCACTTTGGGACTGTGAAAGTGACATTTTGGCCCTGTTGTCCCAAACTGCCCCAGCACTTCCCACATTGCTCAAAGTGGCTAGCTTTCATCCCAACACAGTTTATAGGGCCATACGGTACATAGTTTTCAAGTTACAGACTAAGCTAAGCAAAATGAATCTTTTTTTTTTTACTGTGAAAATGGCACTTTGGGACTGTGAAAGTGACATTTTGGCCCTGTTGTCCCAAACTGCCCCAGCACTTCCCACATTGCTCAAAGTGGCTAGCTTTCATCCCAACACAGTTTATAGGGCCATACGGTACATAGTTTTCAAGTTACAGACTAAGCTAAGCAAAAGTGAACCAGGCCTTTTTACTGTGAAAATGGCACTTTGGGACTGTGAAAGTGACATTTTGGCCCCGTTCATTCCCTGTTGTCCCAAACTGCCCCAGCTCTTGCCACAATGCTCAAAGTGGCTAGCTTTCATCCCAACACAGTTTATAGGGCCATACGGTACATAGTTTTCAAGTTACAGACTAAGCTAAGCAAAAGTGAACCAGGCCTTTTTACTGTGAAAACGGCACTTTGGGACTGTGAAAGTGACATTTTGGCCCTGTTGTCCCAAACTGCCCCAGCACTTCCCACATTGCTCAAAGTGGCTAGCTTTCATCCCAACACAGTTTATAGGGCCATACGGTACATAGTTTTCAAGTTACAGACTAAGCTAAGCAAAAGTGAACCAGGCCTTTTTACTGTGAAAACGGCACTTTGGGACTGTGAAAGTGACATTTTGGCCCTGTTGTCCCAAACTGCCCCAGCACTTCCCACATTGCTCAAAGTGGCTAGCTTTCATCCCAACACAGTTTATAGGGCCATACGGTACATAGTTTTCAAGTTACAGACTAAGCTAAGCAAAATGAATCTTTTTTTTTTTACTGTGAAAATGGCACTTTGGGACTGTGAAAGTGACATTTTGGCCCTGTTGTCCCAAACTGCCCCTGCACTTCCCACATTGCTCAAAGTGGCTAGCTTTCATCCCAACACAGTTTATAGGGCCATACGGTACATAGTTTTCAAGTTACAGACTAAGCTAAGCAAAAGTGAACCAGGCCTTTTTACTGTGAAAACGGCACTTTGGGACTGTGAAAGTGACATTTTGGCCCTGTTGTCCCAAACTGCCCCAGCACTTCCCACATTGCTCAAAGTGGCTAGCTTTCATCCCAACACAGTTTATAGGGCCATACGGTACATAGTTTTCAAGTTACAGACTAAGCTAAGCAAAAGTGAACCAGGCCTTTTTACTGTGAAAATGGCACTTTGGGACTGTGAAAGTGACATTTTGGCCCTGTTGTCCCAAACTGCCCCAGCACTTCCCACATTGCTCAAAGTGGCTAGCTTTCATCCCAACACAGTTTATAGGGCCATACGGTACATAGTTTTCAAGTTACAGACTAAGCTAAGCAAAATGAATCTTTTTTTTTTTACTGTGAAAATGGCACTTTGGGACTGTGAAAGTGACATTTTGGCCCTGTTGTCCCAAACTGCCCCAGCACTTCCCACATTGCTCAAAGTGGCTAGCTTTCATCCCAACACAGTTTATAGGGCCATACGGTACATAGTTTTCAAGTTACAGACTAAGCTAAGCAAAAGTGAACCAGGCCTTTTTACTGTGAAAATGGCACTTTGGGACTGTGAAAGTGACATTTTGGCCCCGTTCATTCCCTGTTGTCCCAAACTGCCCCAGCTCTTGCCACAATGCTCAAAGTGGCTAGCTTTCATCCCAACACAGTTTATAGGGCCATACGGTACATAGTTTTCAAGTTACAGACTAAGCTAAGCAAAAGTGAACCAGGCCTTTTTACTGTGAAAACGGCACTTTGGGACTGTGAAAGTGACATTTTGGCCCTGTTGTCCCAAACTGCCCCAGCACTTCCCACATTGCTCAAAGTGGCTAGCTTTCATCCCAACACAGTTTATAGGGCCATACGGTACATAGTTTTCAAGTTACAGACTAAGCTAAGCAAAAGTGAACCAGGCCTTTTTACTGTGAAAACGGCACTTTGGGACTGTGAAAGTGACATTTTGGCCCTGTTGTCCCAAACTGCCCCAGCACTTCCCACATTGCTCAAAGTGACTAGCTTTCATCCCAACACAGTTTATAGGGCCATACGGTACATAGTTTTCAAGTTACAGACTAAGCTAAGCAAAATGAATCTTTTTTTTTTTACTGTGAAAATGGCACTTTGGGACTGTGAAAGTGACATTTTGGCCCTGTTGTCCCAAACTGCCCCAGCACTTCCCACATTGCTCAAAGTGGCTAGCTTTCATCCCAACACAGTTTATAGGGCCATACGGTACATAGTTTTCAAGTTACAGACTAAGCTAAGCAAAAGTGAACCAGGCCTTTTTACTGTGAAAACGGCACTTTGGGACTGTGAAAGTGACATTTTGGCCCTGTT
Source organism: Protomyctophum bolini (assembly GCF_963924005.1). NCBI lineage: Eukaryota > Metazoa > Chordata > Actinopteri > Myctophiformes > Myctophidae > Protomyctophum > Protomyctophum bolini. Next base: position 171,996 of record NW_027665977.1, on the reverse strand, counting down.
GTCCCAAACTGCCCCAGCACTTCCCACATTGCTCAAAGTGGCTAGCTTTCATCCCAACACAGTTTATAGGGCCATACGGTACATAGTTTTCAAGTTACAGACTAAGCTAAGCAAAAGTGAACCAGGCCTTTTTACTGTGAAAATGGCACTTTGGGACTGTGAAAGTGACATTTTGGCCCCGTTCATTCCCTGTTGTCCCAAACTGCCCCAGCTCTTGCCACAATGCTCAACGTGGCTAGCTTTCATCCCAACACAGTTTATAGGGCCATACGGTACATAGTTTTCAAGTTACAGACTAAGCTAAGCAAAAGTGAACCAGGCCTTTTTACTGTGAAAATGGCACTTTGGGACTGTGAAAGTGACATTTTGGCCCTGTTGTCCCAAACTGCCCCAGCACTTCCCACATTGCTCAAAGTGGCTAGCTTTCATCCCAACACAGTTTATAGGGCCATACGGTACATAGTTTTCAAGTTACAGACTAAGCTAAGCAAAAGTGAACCAGGCCTTTTTACTGTGAAAATGGCACTTTGGGACTGTGAAAGTGACATTTTGGCCCTGTTGTCCCAAACTGCCCCAGCACTTCCCACATTGCTCAAAGTGGCTAGCTTTCATCCCAACACAGTTTATAGGGCCATACGGTACATAGTTTTCAAGTTACAGACTAAGCTAAGCAAAATGAATCTTTTTTTTTTTACTGTGAAAATGGCACTTTGGGACTGTGAAAGTGACATTTTGGCCCTGTTGTCCCAAACTGCCCCAGCACTTCCCACATTGCTCAAAGTGGCTAGCTTTCATCCCAACACAGTTTATAGGGCCATACGGTACATAGTTTTCAAGTTACAGACTAAGCTAAGCAAAAGTGAACCAGGCCTTTTTACTGTGAAAACGGCACTTTGGGACTGTGAAAGTGACATTTTGGCCCTGTTGTCCCAAACTGCCCCAGCACTTCCCACATTGCTCAAAGTGGCTAGCTTTCATCCCAACACAGTTTATAGGGCCATACGGTACATAGTTTTCAAGTTACAGACTAAGCTAAGCAAAAGTGAACCAGGCCTTTTTACTGTGAAAATGGCACTTTGGGACTGTGAAAGTGACATTTTGGCCCCGTTCATTCCCTGTTGTCCCAAACTGCCCCAGCTCTTGCCACAATGCTCAAAGTGGCTAGCTTTCATCCCAACACAGTTTATAGGGCCATACGGTACATAGTTTTCAAGTTACAGACTAAGCTAAGCAAAAGTGAACCAGGCCTTTTTACTGTGAAAATGGCACTTTGGGACTGTGAAAGTGACATTTTGGCCCTGTTGTCCCAAACTGCCCCAGCACTTCCCACATTGCTCAAAGTGGCTAGCTTTCATCCCAACACAGTTTATAGGGCCATACGGTACATAGTTTTCAAGTTACAGACTAAGCTAAGCAAAAGTGAACCAGGCCTTTTTACTGTGAAAACGGCACTTTGGGACTGTGAAAGTGACATTTTGGCCCAAACTGCCCCAGCACTTCCCACATTGCTCAAAGTGGCTAGCTTTCATCCCAACACAGTTTATAGGGCCATACGGTACATAGTTTTCAAGTTACAGACTAAGCTAAGCAAAATGAATCTTTTTTTTTTTACTGTGAAAATGGCACTTTGGGACTGTGAAAGTGACATTTTGGCCCTGTTGTCCCAAACTGCCCCAGCACTTCCCACATTGCTCAAAGTGGCTAGCTTTCATCCCAACACAGTTTATAGGGCCATACGGTACATAGTTTTCAAGTTACAGACTAAGCTAAGCAAAAGTGAACCAGGCCTTTTTACTGTGAAAACGGCACTTTGGGACTGTGAAAGTGACATTTTGGCCCTGTTGTCCCAAACTGCCCCAGCACTTCCCACATTGCTCAAAGTGGCTAGCTTTCATCCCAACACAGTTTATAGGGCCATACGGTACATAGTTTTCAAGTTACAGACTAAGCTAAGCAAAAGTGAACCAGGCCTTTTTACTGTGAAAATGGCACTTTGGGACTGTGAAAGTGACATTTTGGCCCCGTTCATTCCCTGTTGTCCCAAACTGCCCCAGCTCTTGCCACAATGCTCAAAGTGGCTAGCTTTCATCCCAACACAGTTTATAGGGCCATACGGTACATAGTTTTCAAGTTACAGACTAAGCTAAGCAAAAGTGAACCAGGCCTTTTTACTGTGAAAATGGCACTTTGGGACTGTGAAAGTGACATTTTGGCCCTGTTGTCCCAAACTGCCCCAGCACTTCCCACATTGCTCAAAGTGGCTAGCTTTCATCCCAACACAGTTTATAGGGCCATACGGTACATAGTTTTCAAGTTACAGACTAAGCTAAGCAAAAGTGAACCAGGCCTTTTTACTGTGAAAACGGCACTTTGGGACTGTGAAAGTGACATTTTGGCCCTGTTGTCCCAAACTGCCCCAGCACTTCCCACATTGCTCAAAGTGGCTAGCTTTCATCCCAACACAGTTTATAGGGCCATACGGTACATAGTTTTCAAGTTACAGACTAAGCTAAGCAAAATGATTCTTTTTTTTTTTACTGTGAAAATGGCACTTTGGGACTGTGAAAGTGACATTTTGGCCCTGTTGTCCCAAACTGCCCCAGCACTTCCCACATTGCTCAAAGTGGCTAGCTTTCATCCCAACACAGTTTATAGGGCCATACGGTACATAGTTTTCAAGTTACAGACTAAGCTAAGCAAAAGTGAACCAGGCCTTTTTACTGTGAAAACGGCACTTTGGGACTGTGAAAGTGACATTTTGGCCCTGTTGTCCCAAACTGCCCCAGCACTTCCCACATTGCTCAAAGTGGCTAGCTTTCATCCCAACACAGTTTATAGGGCCATACGGTACATAGTTTTCAAGTTACAGACTAAGCTAAGCAAAATGAATCTTTTTCTTTTTACTGTGAAAATGGCACTTTGGGACTGTGAAAGTGACATTTTGGCCCTGTTGTCCCAAACTGCCCCAGCACTTCCCACATTGCTCAAAGTGGCTAGCTTTCATCCCAACACAGTTTATAGGGCCATACGGTACATAGTTTTCAAGTTACAGACTAAGCTAAGCAAAAGTGAACCAGGCCTTTTTACTGTGAAAATGGCACTTTGGGACTGTGAAAGTGACATTTTGGCCCTGTTGTCCCAAACTGCCCCAGCACTTCCCACATTGCTCAAAGTGGCTAGCTTTCATCCCAACACAGTTTATAGGGTTAGGGTTAGGGTTAGGGTTAGGGTTAGGGTTAGGGTTAGGGTTAGGGTTAGGGTTAGGGTTAGGGTTAGGGTTAGGCAATGGGGGTTCGCAAGATTACCGGTAATCTTACCGATAAGACCCAGGAGCCTCTGAACGTCCAGGACACAAGTATGAGACATCTAAAATTCCGTAATGGCGACCCGATTCGGAATCTGTTGTCCTCATTGATTTCTGAGCTTCCTAGCGGCAACAGCGCCACCATTTGTCTGCCATTAAAATTGCACAAAAAAATTCAAAAAAAAAAAAACTTTTGCCTACGTACTAAGTAGGCCACTGCGAATCTTTTTCCCTCTTGAGAGTTTTGTCTAAAATGTCCAGAAGGGGGCGCAACAGCGAACCCGGAAGTGTTTTGACACTTGTGTTATTTTCAAGATTTAGGGTTAGGTAATGGGGGTTCTACCGATAAGACTCAGGAGCCTCTGAGAGTCCAAAACACAAGTATGAGACATCAAAAATTCCGTAATGGCGACCCGATTCGGAATCTGTTGTCCTCATTGATTTCTGAGCTTCCTAGCGGCAACAGCGCCACCATTTGTCTGCCATTGAAATTGCACAAAAAAATTCAAAAAAAAAAAAACTTTTGCCTACGTACTAAGTAGGCCACTGCGAATCTTTTTCCCTCTTGAGAGTTTTGTCTAAAATGTCCAGAAGGGGGCGCAAAGCGAACCCGGAAGTGTTTTGACACTAAGAATGTGTTTTTGGTTGAAATGCTAAACTTAAAATTGAGTACCAGAAGCGAGCCACATATCATCGCGTTCGTCTTATCGATGGCTACGCGTGGACGTGACTAACTTTTATTTCTGACCTTTGTGGGAGGAGCTATCGCACTTTAAAGGCTAACCCTAGGGTTAGGAACCGTGCGACCGTGTGCGGAGAGACACATATCCAAATGTCCGTCTCGACAAGCTATATAACATACTAAAAGATGGGACCGTGTCGACCTTTGTGGGAGGAGCTATCGCACTTTAAAGGCTAACCCTAGGGTTAGGAACCGTGCGACCGTGTGCGGAGAGACACATATCCAAATGTCCGTCTCGACAAGCTATATAACATACTAAAAGATGGGACCGTGTCGACCTTTGTGGGAGGAGCTATCGCACTTTAAAGGCTAACCCTAGGGTTAGGAACCGTGCGACCGTGTGCGGAGAGACACATATCCAAATGTCCGTCTCGACAAGCTATATAACATACTAAAAGATGGGACCGTGTCGACCTTTGTGGGAGGAGCTATCGCACTTTAAAGGGTTAGGGTTAGGGTTAGGGTTAGGCAATGGGGGTTCGCAAGATTACCGGTAATCTTACCGATAAGACCCAGGAGCCTCTGAACGTCCAGGACACAAGTATGAGACATCTAAAATTCCGTAATGGCGACCCGATTCGGAATCTGTTGTCCTCATTGATTTCTGAGCTTCCTAGCGGCAACAGCGCCACCATTTGTCTGCCATTAAAATTGCACAAAAAAATTCAAAAAAAAAAAAACTTTTGCCTACGTACTAAGTAGGCCACTGCGAATCTTTTTCCCTCTTGAGAGTTTTGTCTAAAATGTCCAGAAGGGGGCGCAACAGCGAACCCGGAAGTGTTTTGACACTTGTGTTATTTTCAAGATTTAGGGTTAGGTAATGGGGGTTCTACCGATAAGACTCAGGAGCCTCTGAGAGTCCAAAACACAAGTATGAGACATCAAAAATTCCGTAATGGCGACCCGATTCGGAATCTGTTGTCCTCATTGATTTCTGAGCTTCCTAGCGGCAACAGCGCCACCATTTGTCTGCCATTAAAATTGCACAAAAAAATTCAAAAAAAAAAAAACTTTTGCCTACGTACTAAGTAGGCCACTGCGAATCTTTTTCCCTCTTGAGAGTTTTGTCTAAAATGTCCAGAAGGGGGCGCAACAGCGAACCCGGAAGTGTTTTGACACTTGTGTTATTTTCAAGATTTAGGGTTAGGTAATGGGGGTTCTACCGATAAGACTCAGGAGCCTCTGAGAGTCCAAAACACAAGTATGAGACATCAAAAATTCCGTAATGGCGACCCGATTCGGAATCTGTTGTCCTCATTGATTTCTGAGCTTCCTAGCGGCAACAGCGCCACCATTTGTCTGCCATTGAAATTGCACAAAAAAATTCAAAAAAAAAAAAACTTTTGCCTACGTACTAAGTAGGCCACTGCGAATCTTTTTCCCTCTTGAGAGTTTTGTCTAAAATGTCCAGAAGGGGGCGCAAAGCGAACCCGGAAGTGTTTTGACACTAAGAATGTGTTTTTGGTTGAAATGCTAAACTTAAAATTGAGTACCAGAAGCGAGCCACATATCATCGCGTTCGTCTTATCGATGGCTACGCGTGGACGTGACTAACTTTTATTTCTGACCTTTGTGGGAGGAGCTATCGCACTTTAAAGGCTAACCCTAGGGTTAGGAACCGTGCGACCGTGTGCGGAGAGACACATATCCAAATGTCCGTCTCGACAAGCTATATAACATACTAAAAGATGGGACCGTGTCGACCTTTGTGGGAGGAGCTATCGCACTTTAAAGGCTAACCCTAGGGTTAGGAACCGTGCGACCGTGTGCGGAGAGACACATATCCAAATGTCCGTCTCGACAAGCTATATAACATACTAAAAGATGGGACCGTGTCGACCTTTGTGGGAGGAGCTATCGCACTTTAAAGGCTAACCCTAGGGTTAGGAACCGTGCGACCGTGTGCGGAGAGACACATATCCAAATGTCCGTCTCGACAAGCTATATAACATACTAAAAGATGGGACCGTGTCGACCTTTGTGGGAGGAGCTATCGCACTTTAAAGGGTTAGGGTTAGGGTTAGGGTTAGGCAATGGGGGTTCGCAAGATTACCGGTAATCTTACCGATAAGACCCAGGAGCCTCTGAACGTCCAGGACACAAGTATGAGACATCTAAAATTCCGTAATGGCGACCCGATTCGGAATCTGTTGTCCTCATTGATTTCTGAGCTTCCTAGCGGCAACAGCGCCACCATTTGTCTGCCATTAAAATTGCACAAAAAAATTCAAAAAAAAAAAAACTTTTGCCTACGTACTAAGTAGGCCACTGCGAATCTTTTTCCCTCTTGAGAGTTTTGTCTAAAATGTCCAGAAGGGGGCGCAACAGCGAACCCGGAAGTGTTTTGACACTTGTGTTATTTTCAAGATTTAGGGTTAGGTAATGGGGGTTCTACCGATAAGACTCAGGAGCCTCTGAGAGTCCAAAACACAAGTATGAGACATCAAAAATTCCGTAATGGCGACCCGATTCGGAATCTGTTGTCCTCATTGATTTCTGAGCTTCCTAGCGGCAACAGCGCCACCATTTGTCTGCCATTGAAATTGCACAAAAAAATTCAAAAAAAAAAAAACTTTTGCCTACGTACTAAGTAGGCCACTGCGAATCTTTTTCCCTCTTGAGAGTTTTGTCTAAAATGTCCAGAAGGGGGCGCAAAGCGAACCCGGAAGTGTTTTGACACTAAGAATGTGTTTTTGGTTGAAATGCTAAACTTAAAATTGAGTACCAGAAGCGAGCCACATATCATCGCGTTCGTCTTATCGATGGCTACGCGTGGACGTGACTAACTTTTATTTCTGACCTTTGTGGGAGGAGCTATCGCACTTTAAAGGCTAACCCTAGGGTTAGGAACCGTGCGACCGTGTGCGGAGAGACACATATCCAAATGTCCGTCTCGACAAGCTATATAACATACTAAAAGATGGGACCGTGTCGACCTTTGTGGGAGGAGCTATCGCACTTTAAAGGCTAACCCTAGGGTTAGGAACCGTGCGACCGTGTGCGGAGAGACACATATCCAAATGTCCGTCTCGACAAGCTATATAACATACTAAAAGATGGGACCGTGTCGACCTTTGTGGGAGGAGCTATCGCACTTTAAAGGCTAACCCTAGGGTTAGGAACCGTGCGACCGTGTGCGGAGAGACACATATCCAAATGTCCGTCTCGACAAGCTATATAACATACTAAAAGATGGGACCGTGTCGACCTTTGTGGGAGGAGCTATCGCACTTTAAAGGGTTAGGGTTAGGGTTAGGGTTAGGGCAATGGGGGTTCGCAAGATTACCGGTAATCTTACCGATAAGACCCAGGAGCCTCTGAACGTCCAGGACACAAGTATGAGACATCTAAAATTCCGTAATGGCGACCCGATTCGGAATCTGTTGTCCTCATTGATTTCTGAGCTTCCTAGCGGCAACAGCGCCACCATTTGTCTGCCATTAAAATTGCACAAAAAAATTCAAAAAAAAAAAAACTTTTGCCTACGTACTAAGTAGGCCACTGCGAATCTTTTTCCCTCTTGAGAGTTTTGTCTAAAATGTCCAGAAGGGGGCGCAACAGCGAACCCGGAAGTGTTTTGACACTTGTGTTATTTTCAAGATTTAGGGTTAGGTAATGGGGGTTCTACCGATAAGACTCAGGAGCCTCTGAGAGTCCAAAACACAAGTATGAGACATCAAAAATTCCGTAATGGCGACCCGATTCGGAATCTGTTGTCCTCATTGATTTCTGAGCTTCCTAGCGGCAACAGCGCCACCATTTGTCTGCCATTGAAATTGCACAAAAAAATTCAAAAAAAAAAAAACTTTTGCCTACGTACTAAGTAGGCCACTGCGAATCTTTTTCCCTCTTGAGAGTTTTGTCTAAAATGTCCAGAAGGGGGCGCAAAGCGAACCCGGAAGTGTTTTGACACTAAGAATGTGTTTTTGGTTGAAATGCTAAACTTAAAATTGAGTACCAGAAGCGAGCCACATATCATCGCGTTCGTCTTATCGATGGCTACGCGTGGACGTGACTAACTTTTATTTCTGACCTTTGTGGGAGGAGCTATCGCACTTTAAAGGCTAACCCTAGGGTTAGGTACCGTTCGGGGGTAATTGGGTGATTTAACATTGAGTTGATGAGAAACGGTGGAAGATCCCATTACCCCCCAACAAAAACAATTTCTTATCAAGGTGATGAGATCCCGGATTAATGGAATTGATATGTCTGTGGATGTGTTGGGTGATACGTTGTTGGGTCTTCACCCAATTTCCCCAAACCGCCACCAGGGGGTGCTGTTTTTTCACCCCAATCCAGTAGGGGTCGCTATAATTCACCCAATATCCACCCAATATACCAATATACTATCAATAACAGTGAACTTTTCCCTAACCCCCTAACCCTATGACCCCACCCCAAAAACCCCAAAGAGCCTAACCAATGATATATCAATTCCACATCAATTATCCCTAACTATTCCTAACCCCACTAACCTATGACCCCCACCCCAAAACCCATCAAGAGCCTAACCAATTACATATTAATTCCACATCAATTATCCCTAACCCCCTAACCTATGACACCCACCCCAGGTGGTGTCTGGTAGGGTTGCTAGGGGTGGTGTCTGGTTTCTAGGGGGTGGTGTCTGGTTGCTAGGGGGTGGTTTCTAGGGGGTGGTGTCTGGTTGCTAGGGGGTGGTGTCTGTTGTGGTGTCTGGGGGTGGTGTCTGGTTGCTAGGGGTGGAGCAACCAGACACCAGCCCCTAGCAACCAGACACCACCCCCTAGCAACCAGACACAACCCCCTAGAAACCAGACACCACCCCCAGACACCACCCCCTAGCAAAATACGTATGACCCCCAAACTTTAGTAAGGCTTCATTCGAGGCCTCCGCCCAGCTAACTATCAACCTCCCTTTACTGTTCACCCAATTACAAGTTACCACCCTAACCTTTTTCTACATGAGTCAGGAATCAAGCTCTGACATGTGTGGCACCTCACTGCTGACCTCCATGGTCATGGGACTGTTGGAATCGAAAGAGAGAGCTCGACCCCTGACCAAAGTTGTGTTTGCAGGCCTACTCCTGTCTAATTTCGGGTAAGGGTGGTCCAAACGGTCCGTCCTTCACGGTCACGTCCCCTAGGGTTTGCAGAACACGTGTATACATTTCGGGGAGCTATGGCCTGTCATTCGAATGGTACATAGAGGTATACCCTCTAACACCATAGTGAATGTGAAAATGCTAACCCTAATTTTGAGAACAGTGAGTCTGTGTGCGTTCGTCTGATCGAGAGCTACACGTGGACGTGTGGCATGCCCCTTTTTGACCTTTGTGGGCGGAGTTATCGTGCGTCAAAGTGTAATTTTATAGATGGGTTAGTGTTGCAGGGGTCTTTTGGGCGTGATTATCATGGAGATTGACAAAGATTGAACAAAGATATATCGTAAATGGGGGGTCCTTTTCGCACAGACAGGACGTTTTCTGAATCGTGAAGCCGAGCCCAATCTGTCGGTACCGGCGTCGAGCCGGTGCTGTGCACGGCTGTCACGTGGTTTCGAAAGAGCAAGCCCCTCTCCTAACCAAGGCTTCGATTACGGCCTTCTGCTGTCTAAGAGCTCAGAACTCAGGGGGCGAGGGTCCAAGGGGCCCGTCCTTCGAAGGGCACGTCCCCTGTTGTTCAGCAAACAAGTGTATGAAGGTTGTTGAGCAGAGATTGATTCTATCTCCAATGGTTTTAAAAAAGGGATTGACACAATAACATGTAAAGCTAACCAAGCTCCTATGTTTTGAGGGCTCAGGCCAGTTGTGCAGGGCTCCGGGCCTAGTGCTTAGAATATAGCAGAGATCACAGCCCTGGGTACGTTTGATCCGAAAAACAGACCATAGACGCCATCCAGGTGGTATTCAGAGGCCCCCAAGTATCACAAAGATGCCACCCATTTTAGTTTCGAAACCCTAACCCTGACCTTTGGCCTGCCATATGTCAGGTCATGGGGTCCCGCAGGTGTTCAATCACCATCCATTCTTTGCAGAATTCTCTGCTGAACGCGTAGACATCTGCATTATGATCCTAGCATGTGCGGTTCACGAGAGGTCAATCAAAGTACGTATGACCCCCAACGTTTGACAAGGCTTCATTCGAGGCCTCCGCCCAGCTAATTATCAACCTCCCTTTACTTTTCGCCCAATTTCTAGTTCCCACCCTAACCTTTTTATGATCCTAACCAAAAAGTTCCAAGACCATAACCCTTCCCCCCGGACACGTCTCGGCAAAACCAAGAACATTTTCCGACTCAGTGTGAAGAGCCGAACGCACCCATGTGTGTTGCTGCGCACACAGATGTCAGGAAGTGGGTGTAAAAGCCTACTTCCTGTCCCCAGCCCCCAGAAATCTTCTGGGAAAAACCGAGACCATTTTCCGACTCAGAACGACGAGGCGAGCGCGCTGATATGTGTTTGCCAGCACACGGACTTACGGTTCTCTTAATTGGCTAACCCTAGGGTTAGTTTTCAATGCGCGATAGCTCTTGAACGATACGTCCGTCAGACAAGTAATTGACGTTGGCGTGTCCAGCTTTCCGAGGCCTACGATCCGATATGTCCGCCATTGTCGTGCGACCCCCGTAGCCCCTAACCCTAACCCTAGGTAACCCTAGTGTTACCTGATCGAAAGGCTTATAGACATACCGATGCTAGGAATGTGTTTTTGGTTGAAATGCTAAATTTAAAATTGAGTACCAGAAGCGAGCCACATATCATCGCGTTCGTCTTATCGATAGCTACGCGTGGACGTGTGGCATGCCCCTTTTTGACCTTTGTGGGCGGAGTTATCGTGCGTCAAAGTGTAATTGTATAGATGGGTTAGTGTTGCAGGGGTCTTTTGGGCGTGATTATCATGGAGATTGACAAAGATTGAACAAAGATATATCGTAAATGGGGGGTCCTTTTCGCACAGACAGGACGTTTTCTGAATCGTGAAGCCGAGCCCAATCTGTCGGTACCGGCGTCGAGCCGGTGCTGTGCACGGCTGTCACGTGGTTTCGAAAGAGCAAGCCCCTCTCCTAACCAAGGCTTCGATTACGGCCTTCTGCTGTCTAAGAGCTCAGAACTCAGGGGGCGAGGGTCCAAGGGGCCCGTCCTTCGAAGGGCACGTCCCCTGTTGTTCAGCAAACAAGTGTATGAAGGTTGTTGAGCAGAGATTGATTCTATCTCCAATGGTTTTAAAAAAGGGATTGACACAATAACATGTAAAGCTAACCAAGCTCCTATGTTTTGAGGGCTCAGGCCAGTTGTGCAGGGCTCCGGGCCTAGTGCTTAGAATATAGCAGAGATCACAGCCCTGGGTACGTTTGATCCGAAAAACAGACCATAGACGCCATCCAGGTGGTATTCAGAGGCCCCCAAGTATCACAAAGATGCCACCCATTTTAGTTTCGAAACCCTAACCCTGACCTTTGGCCTGCCATATGTCAGGTCATGGGGTCCCGCAGGTGTTCAATCACCATCCATTCTTTGCAGAATTCTCTGCTGAACGCGTAGACATCTGCATTATGATCCTAGCATGTGCGGTTCACGAGAGGTCAATCAAAGTAGATATGACCCCCAACGTTTGATAAGGCTTCATTCGAGGCCTCCGCCCAGCTAATTATCAACCTCCCTTTACTTTTCTCCCAATTTCTAGTTACAACCCTAACCTTTTTATGATCCTAACCAAAAAGGTTTAAGACCATAACCCTTCCCCCCGGACACGTCTCGGCAAAACCAAGAACATTTTCCGACTCAGTGTGAAGAGCCGAACGCACCCATGTGTGTTGCTGCGCACACAGATGTCAGGAAGTGGGTGTAAACGCCTACTTCCTGTCCCCAGACACAGGGGGCACTTGGGGGGTTACTGTCTGGGGAGGCACTGGGGGCCAGTGGGGGACACTGGGGGGGCACTGTCTGGGGAGGCACTGGGGGGCACTTGGGGGGTGGGCACTGTCTTGGGAGGCACTGGGGGGACACTGGCTGGCACTGTCTGGGGAGGCACTTGGGTGGCACTGTCTGGGGAGGCACTGGGGGGACACTGGGGGGGAACTTGGTGGGTCAATGTCTGGGGAGGCACTGGGGGGACACTGGAGGGGCACTTGGGGGGTCAATGTCTGGGGAGCCACTGGGGGGACTGGGCTTATTCTGCTTATTGGGCCTTTCATTCATTATGTTTGATAGTTTATTGTTTGCATTGACATGCATATAATTCCAAATCCATTCATTTTATCCTAACCCGATCAACCTATCAAAACCAAGACATTCCCCTTACTCGTCAAGACTGATTGGGTAAACCTGTGGTTAGGGTATTTAAGGAAAGCAGGGAGCACATGGTGTTCTTTTCGATCATCTTGAGAGGAGAGAGCTACCAATCGAGAGGTTAGTTTTTGGTAAAATTATGTTTATGTTAATTATGTTATGTTTCAAATGCACTATAAAAAGTGTCTTATTTGCAATCTGAAATCTTTATCTTTATAATAACTTTACAGAATGGAACCTACACCACCACCACCACCACCACCACCCCCACCACCACGCCGCCCCCGAACCCACTCCAACCCCCCTCCTGAGCAGTTGGCTCCCCCCGCCACGCGCCCAGATCCCCCGGAGCACGAGGAGGAAGCGGTCGAGTCTCTCCCAGTCCCCATACCCGATCCTCTCCCAGCCCCAATACCCGACCCTCTCCCAGCCCCCATACCTAACCCTGACGATGAGGAGGACGATGAGGAATTTGAACTCCAGGTCAGAGGCAGGAGGAGGTATGAGGTACTCCTCATATACCTCCGATTTCTGGAGGCCAGACAGCGAGCCCTGAGGAGACGCCGTCAACGTGCTGCCTCCGGAGGATCTGGAGCAGCCTAAAAAAATATGTTTTTTTTTTTTTTTTTGCTTTTGTTAAATAAATGTTGTTCCTTTTACACCTAAATCTGAGTCGTCCATTTAGGATTAGTCTGTTTTTTCCTCTCCAAAGAAATGGTAATATCATGTAGTGATATCATGGGTTAGGGTTAGGGTTAGGATTTGATAAGATCATGGGTACCCAATTCCATATCAAATCCATGCATTCTTCCACGTCGACCACACCAATCCAAACACTTGCCTTCACCCAACATCTTATCAATTCCCTTTTTAATATAGCCCAATTACTGACACCAACCCTAACCATATTATAAACAATTAAACCTAATTTGTTTCACCTGCTGGAAGAGTATATAAGGGGGGGGAAGTGCCATGTGCTTCAGTCATTGTCTGCACTGAGAGAGAGAGAGACAGAGCTGCAAGCTGCAAACTACAAACTCAACGTACAAACAATTGAACTGCATCAACTCATCGACATGCCTGTGAGTTAATATTCTATATTTTTGGGGCCATGGTTAGGTTTTTGCTTAGCAACTTCTTGGTTTCTTGGATGGTGCTGTATTTACAAGGAGAACTGATTTTCAGTTTCAACATGTGTGTACATTTTGGGGAGCAGATAATAATTATATTATAAATGGTTTTAAAAGGGGATGGATTTCTGGAAGAAGAATTCAACAATGGAAAACCTTTCAATGAACTGTACTAATCCCAATGTTTTACTTTTGTTTTAGGCTTCCGTGGATAAAGTTGCGTGTCCAATCTGTGAGAAGGTGGTCTTTCTCACCTCTCACCTGAAGAAAGGACACAAGATAATCAATACAGAGGAGAGGCTTCTCCTTCAGGACTATGCATATGGAAGGTAAAGTTGACTCCTGCAGTGTTATTGTTTAATGAGAAAATTAATATTGTGTAATGGTGTAATACGCTTTCTACACTGGTTTTGCTTACCTTGTATACATTTATATTGCAACTGTAGAGTCCATTACAAGGACTACACCACATGCCCAATATGTGACAAGAAGAAGGTCAGCAGGATTGACAAGCACCTGGCTGATGTACACCAGATAGAAGTAAGTTAATTATGTGTGCTTGCCACTTAAACCTTACCATTGGTTTTGCGAAGAAAGCTGAAAAACGTCTGCTATGTTATGGTTAGGGTACATTGCACTGTTATTGGGCCAATTTTAACCTGTTGCTTTTCAACAGGGGGACGAAAAAAAGCGCTTGGCGACAGCAGCCAAGCGCAGCCTGACGATGTCAAAACTGAGTGACCTACGGGCCACTGGTGTGGACATGGTCAGCCAGATAGACATATTTGAAGGAGGTAGGTCCAATTACCGTTCCAATTGTATGTATACTTGTGTTGTTTAAAGTCAACTACATTAATAATGCTTTTTTTAACAGCTGCAGCTCAGCTACAGGCCCAGAAACCAGGCCCAGCACCCAGCGCCCAGGCCCAGGCCCAGAAACCAGGCCCAGCACCCAGCGCCCAGGCCCAGGCCCAGAAACCAGGCCCAGCACCCAGCGCCCAGGCCCAGGCCCAGAAACCAGGCCCAGCACCCAGCGCCCAGGCCCCTCCTGGTCACCAGGCCAACCCCACCCACCTGAGTAAGAACGATCACATTTCCAATTGTAAGAATACTTGTGTTGCAAAAAACTACATTAATAATGTTTGTTTCAACAGCCACACCTGATGAGGTGGATGAGGTGGATATGCTGGATGAGGTGTGCAGGTCCCTTGACCTGCTTGGGCCTGTATCCCACTCTAGTGAGCGTAAGTGCAATTACTGATCCAATTGTGAGAATATACAATTGTGTTTTGTGTCCTTACATCTAGATTCACAATGTTTGTTTCAACAGCTCCAGGTGTCGACATGGCACCTGTCACCTGCAGGATGACACCTCTGAATCCATCAACATCAGGCGTCAAATGTGAGGGCAATAATTGATCCAAATTGTAAGGTTAATTGTGTTTGACAGCAAAGATATCCATATTAATGATGTTTGTTTCAACAGGTCTGCCTACCGACCCCCCTGCAGGTCTAAAAGGTGAGAAAAAATATTCTTCAAGTTAGGGTCTTTTGCATTTATGGGGTTATTTAACATAGGGATTGATATGAAGTTGTGCCTGACAAAATCAATATTGAATAATAAGGATGTTTGACAGCTAAGATATCTATCTATATTAATTATGTTTCTTCAAACTCAACCCCAGTCTGCTCGCAGTCGGCCTGCGTGGAAATGCGGGCCGAGTTTCAGCGGCTTTTGGGGGAGAACGTGGAGATGAGGAGGAGGCTACATGAGCTGGAAACATTTAAAAAGATCCACCTCACCCCGGTCAAGGGGCTGGCCGGCAGAAAGGCCACAGAGAAGAACAATAACATACAGGGGGAGGGCCTCTCTTGTAAGTATCCTTTTCATTTTTACATTTTTTTAACTGGAATTTGTTAGTAACTTTGACAATTTACGACATCTTGACGTGTGTCCTTTTGATATGGAAAAAAAATAATCCTGTATTCACTCACAAATGTGTTTCTGTCAACAGCCGTCATCATTGAGGATTGGGTGGAACACCTGATCTCATTGAGACAGAATGACCCGAAACACCGGGACAACCAGCAGCAGAGAGGCAGGCGTGCAGCGAAGGTGTGCAACAGCCTGGGTTGTCTGGGGAAAGCCCACCTCCGCCCCCTCCTAGATCTGGACAAGATCAGAACGTAGGTAGAGTTCACAGAGTTTCCACCAAAGACTAACTCCTTAGTTTTTAACTCATATATTGTCTTTTCACAGCTTCTTTAGAACAATGTCTGCATCGGCCAAACCTGGCACCCTCAAGACATATGTTCTTGATTTTGGGGGCTTCCTGAAACATATAAAAGGTGTCCCAGCATTCCGAAAACAGTCCAGACTGTCCCACCTAGAGCTGGACAGCATTGAGTACAGCTTGTCTGGCATGACGAAGAGCCTCACGGCTCCCATGATTGCCAACAAGTATGCAGTCCTCGTAAAGAAATCGAGTGAGTGTATTTACAGACCGTAAAGTCATAGAGAATACTGTGTCTTGGACAAACCAAAAAACTATGAAACACAATGCCACAGCACACAGTAAGACCTTTATCTTAAACTAATTGTATGCATTTCTATACAGACGAGGAACTCGATATTAATTCTGAGCTGCGGTTCCTGGAAATCGCCAAGGAAAAGCTGCCGGTGCTGCTCGGTAAGTAAACTTGTAAAGAAATATGCCTTTGAAGAAAGATATAATGATACTTACCAGTGGACCTGCAACAAAAGGAATATTCAACACAAGTTGATATGTGTACCGCTTGTTAAACAAATGCCAAGTTTAAACTCTATTTTCTTTTTAGAACAACTCCAGGCCTGTTTCCAAATAATCACATTGAAGGAGATACATGGGCTCCTGGCCGGATACCTCGCAATCACACACGGCCATCGGGCCGGTGTGTTTAAAAACATGCAGGTGTCCGAGGTCCATGCAGCAAAACCTTGCAAGGGCGGCTTTGTGATCTATGTGAGTCAAGACTTCTAACGATTCCATTATCAATGTGTATTTTTGTGTTACCATTATATTGGTAGAATTATTGGGGCCCCTGTTCCACATTTCATTAAACTAAAGAGGTTTCTGTGATCAGGGTTAGTATGGAGACACTTTTTTGGGTGGAAAACTTAATTGATTTGATAAGAAATGGTTTTCCCAACTTCTTATCAAGCCTAACATCAAACAATGATATCCACCTGTGGTAGGTTAAAGATCACAAGTCTTGCAGCAGCCACGGCCCTGCCCCCCTGGCATTGAAGAAGGAGGAGCTGCAGTGGCTACTTGATATTTCGAGTGCCACAAAGGCACAGGGCATCAGCTCAAACCTCGTATTCTGCACTGGCGGGGGGAAGGCCTTGCGGAACCTTGGGAAAAGAGTCGAGAGTGTGTGGGGAGGACATGACCTGGAAGGGAAGCCTACCTTCAACCTGATAAGGTCCTCAGCATCCAGCAAGGTAAATCTTTCAGACCAAGCACGTTTAACAGACTCATAAAGTTAAGTAGTATTATTTAGATCCTTT